>NC_051847.1:88633610-88657825 GCF_002237135.1 Teleopsis dalmanni | reverse complement strand
AAAATAGGTGAAAAATTTCTTTCTTGATAGAATTTTATTTTGATTTACTTTGATTTTAATTTTAAGCTGTCAAATTGTAAAAGCAAAATTTTGCAAAAATCACAAAAAAAAAACTCATGTTTTTATTAGTTCATTCATATATTTATTTTCTCCTTTCTCACTTCCTTTATGACTTGTCGCTGACATTTATTTACTCAAATTAGTTTTAGTTTAAAAAAATTAGTTCCATACAACCATTCAAGTAAACAGGTATTACCATTGTAAAGCTGCTTCTAAAAAAATAAACAAATGTCACAGTATTGACTAACAGCACCAAAAATACTCAAAAAAAGTTGAGAAGATGAAAAGACGAAAAGAAGATTTTTACAAACACAACACTTAACACTTAAAAAGTCCAAAATAAACATTATGCTTAAAAATTTTGGAAGAAAATCTAGCTTAAAATATTTTCAATGTTAAAAAAAAGACAACTAAAAACGTATTTATGTCTACCAAACTTAATATAAAGTATTCACAAAAATGAATACATGAACATATAAAATGAAATAACATAATGAAATGCATATTCTAAAAGGTTTTAAGTTTTAAGGATGAAAATTTACGAATGAGTTTTAAATTTTTTATATTTCAGTAAAGGTTAAATAGGCGACTTATTAAACTTGTCTCGATATCAATGGATTTCAAGCTGCACGTCCTTTACAAATTAATGACTCCAAGCTAGTAATTATTACTGTAATATCTGCTATCACACTATACCTATAAAGATATAGTCTGCTATACTCACGATACAATAATATTGTACAGTGTATATAGTATTCTTATAGCATATTCAAAATATACACTTAATAGAAAATATGTAAATATATCTATGTCTACTCTTATATATATCTTTTTCATTATATAAGCAAACCGAACAAAAAGTTTGTAAAATCCTGTAGAGCCATCTCGAATAATAGAACACTATATATAATTGACTTATCCAACAACAAATCATATTTGTTAGCTATAAGGTATCAGTAAGAATATATAAGTTTATGAATAAAGTTATGGGTTCTGAATTTGTACAATAGAAGTTCTCTTATTTACACATATATATACACGCATTATATTTTTTATTACTTCCGTTTTGGTACCTCCATTAGACATTAAAAAGTTACTTAAATATTGAAACTCATTGACTCATCCAAACATTAGATCATTAAATTCCAATGGTTCTATTAAATTAGCATTGGTAATCGCCTTTTTTTTGTTTTGGTTTGGTTAATAAAAAAACGAACGATAGCAGATTTATGAACAAGATCACCGTCAAACCGATCTAACATGTTTATATATAGTATACGGGCTAAGACTTAAACACCTTCTTTTCGAAGAGATTTGTTATCGCGCCTGAACCATTTTCGCATTACTGCATTAATTAGCTTTGACAACTTGAATCACTTATCACTGCAATGCAATTATATTAATGAAAAATGAATATATATAAACGTATGATTTCCATGTACATACATAATTTCCATTGAATGTACATACATTCAAACTAAATATTAAGGAAGTTTCTCAATTACTCTCAATGGGTATGCAATATATTTATGTTATGTTACGCTATAACAACGATCCTAAAAATTCACTTAAATGTATAGGCTGCTTGGATTACCTTACATAGACTCAGAGATTTATTAAGTCAGACTCAGAGACCTTGAACCTTTGGCAAAGTTTGAAATGATCTTTAGAGAGAAATAATGGAGTTATCCAAGATCCTCAAAAAAGCAGGCCTCTAAGCAAGTAAAATGAAGCTGTGCATATGCTGAATAGTAACAAAACAGATATGAGGCACTTTCATTGTTCTCTCCACTACTATACTACTACAATCTTCTAGCATGGTTTCTTTATCAGCTGTGATCTGTCAGCTGAAATGATCTGTTGGAAATGATCTTTAGAGAGAAATAATGGAGTTATCCAAATTCTTCAAAAAAGCAGGCCTCTAAGCAAGTAAAATGGAGCTGTGCATACGCTGAATAGTATTAAAACCGATATGAGGCACTTTCATTGTCCTCTCCACTAGTATACTACTGCCATCTTCTAGCATGGTTTCCTTATCAGCTGTGATCTGTCAACAAACCTATCAAAAGACTAATATTTTTAGCGACATTTCAATGAGAGTATTTGATTTCTTATTTTCCTATCTTTACCTTTCTATCATTACCTTCTTATCTTTTATTAAATACATAAAATAATATTTAATTATGATTTCGATTTATGTTTCAATAACATTTAATTTAACCGACCTTAAAATATATGTGAAGATATATATATAACAATTGTGTATTAATTTCTCTACTTTAAATGAAGAAAATTTCTTTGTATATGACACAATGAAGCATGGCTAAGAATTAGTGGCTAAGTTCCAACCATTCACGATATTTTTCGCAATATTTGAGTAAAAATTAAAAGACGAGGTATCATTGTCACATCAGGTTAAAGCATAACTTTTTAATCTGCTGCTTTTCAAAATGAAACTAAAACATGATAAGTAGGATTAAAAGGTATTAGTAGGAATTACGCTTATAGGCCAAGTGTTGGATGCAGAGAAGAGCACTTCTGATATAGGTAAGGAACAAACAAAAAATCGCAAATAAATGAAATGAATAAAAATAAACATGCAAAATAAAAAAAAACAAAAAAACAAAAATATTCAAATACGAATACGAAGAGAGAGAAAGTGAGAGTTGTGAAGTGTGCTGAGTAACTGCTGTCATTAGTGATTATGCATATTTTGCTACATTTTTTTGTGCCTTAGTCAATTTGAATACCTATGAGCACACCCTATCCGCACTGCTCTTAAGCATAGCAAAAAAAAAAAGCAGCATGCGAAACAAAAGAAAAATATTAGCAAAACAATAATAACAACACAATACAACACTGGAAAAAACCGAGTAGAAAAGGAAGAGAAACGTGTGGAACATAAGTAATGTGAAAAGCTTTTTTTTTGCTCTTTCAGTGTTTAAATAGTCAGCTGTCTGGAAATGTAAGTGAGTGTGTAAGCACGGAGCAACGAAGAGAATCAAAAAACACATGGTATTAGATAAATTGTGTGCTCACCAGTTTTGTCAGCAAAGCCCTGACATATTGTAACGTCGACTAGTTTGTTCTTTTTCCAGTTAAGCGCCATCTGCAACAGTAGCACTGTCAGTGCCATTTCAGGCCATTTGCCAAAAGCAGGGTAGTACGGTGTATCCTGCAACGCGCAACCGTTCACATGAAAATATAATAGTTAAATTTAAATAAAAAAATTTCAAAATTACAAAATTACAAAACTGTAAATTATATATTAAATGTTAACATTTTTTATACATACAAACAATATATAAATAAATACAATATTTCGATATTTCGACTCTCGTCTGTCGTCTGTCGACTGTCGTTGATGTGAAAAGTTTTTTAAAAATTTTCCCGTTTGTAAACTTGCGCAAATAACGTGAATTTTCTGAAAAAGTTAAGAAAAATTGAAACATGAAAAATACCTACACACACGGTAGAGTGGAAAAATTTAGAGTACGGAGTGCGTAATCAATGCGTTACAAATACAAAACGGAAAACGTCGTCGTTAACGTTCAAGAATCTCAAATCCAAAACGTGCTGAAATTCCGATTTCTATAAAAAAAACATTTTCAATTTCAACTTTAACTTTAACTACAACTGCAGATGCGATTTTCCTCTGTGCTTTGACTTGACTCAACCGAAGAAAAGGATTTTGTTTTGTATTAGATATATTATATATATGCCCCTAAAACTATGCTTAATAGTATATCATTTAAATATGTTATATAATTTAGAGATACATAAATCTATACAGCAGAGTGTCGACAATTGGTTACATTAAATTAATTATAATTGAAAAATTTTCTAACTGAATTAAATAGAACTTTGCACAAAACTGCAAAAAGTTATGTTTCCGTCCCGGGTCTTACATAAAACTACGAAAGTCGTCGCATATAACGATTTATGTATTGGTAGAATCTGATGCGTTAAGTCAAGGTTTTCTAGCGAAGAACGAAGAAAGGGAAAAAACAGGAATTAAATTTGTTTTTGAGATTTAATAATTTCTTTTAAATTCCTGATAAAAAATATATAATAAAAATTAATTTTTTTATTAAAAATTGTGTTAACAACGAGACATTTAAGTTTCGTCCTTTCTCATACAAAATTCTTATGTATCTCAACAAAATATTAACTATAAATAATAATAATAAAAAAACGTTTTAAATAAAAGGAACGCCAACAACTTTGGTAGTAAATTTTCGTTTTGTTCCACCTATTTTGCTTAACGATGAATTATATAAATTTTTTCTGGATATAAGGATTTTTTTTTGATAAAACGGCTCATTTCGCGTTCGTAAATGATTCGTTTTCGTTCGTACACTTTCCGATTGTACGCTTCGGTTAACATTGCGAGTGTATTTGTATGAGTCCTTATAGAGTTCCTTTGGTACAACATTTGAACGCAGCATCGCGCTGAAGCTAAAGCTGAATACGAAAGAAGAAGAAGCATAAAACGAAAACGAAAAGAAAATTTTTCAAATTCTCAAATTCAAATCCAAATCTTTTCGTATAAATTAAATAAATAAAATAAAAATGTTTTTTTTCTTGTGAGCAAAAAAAATATAAAAAAAAAGAAATAAATAAAAAAAAACATTATAGGTTCTCTGTTTCCGTCAAACAGGATGAAACTTAAAATGCACTCTTCTCCTTCGCTGAAATCAGAAGAGAGATTGCATAGCAGGTGAAATATTTGACTGCAAATAGAAAGCAAAAAAAGAAGAAAGAAATTCTCAAAGAAGAAGAAAACAAAAAATAAAAGAAAAAAAATAATTCTACGAAAAAACACAGAGACATACAGAGACGAAATTTGCAACAGTAACGAATTTAAACCGATATTGGCTTTTGAAAATTTCGTGATCCTTAACCTCACATTAGAGTGCGAAACAATAAATTTATTAATTTTAATATAACACCAAATAGAAACAAAAACAAAAACAAAAACAAAAAGAAGAAAACTTTAACACAAAAACGATATTTTTTAACTTTTGTAATTATGCAAGTTCTGCAAGATCTTATATAACGTGTACTAGAGCAAATGTTGGTAAGCCATGGATGCCAAAACTAAGTGAGCAGGGCACAGCCAGAAGAATTAAGTTTCGATTCGAACGAAATCAAGCAAAATAGGTTAAAACGTAAATTCAAGGTTAAACCAGTCTAAAATTCCATAGTTCGGAAAACAGAAAAAAGAAAAAAGAAAACATAAAACGGAAAATAGAAAACAAACAAAGCGGAAATATGTGATAAAAAACAACAACAACAACAATGAAATAACAAAAAAAAATAAATAAAAATAAAAAAACAAATATTCAAACAAAGATACACATAAAACACAAAAGAAATCACATGGAGGAAAAAATATATATAAAAATAAAATTAAACATGCGCATTTAAAAAAATTCAAAAATTATTAATTTAATAAAAAAATTTAATTGAAAAAATAAGAAAGTTAATTGTGTTCAGTATTTAAAAAAATTACTTTAAAGTACTTAACTTCACAGAAATCTTTTGAATTTAAAAAAAAAAACAAAAAGTAACTGAAATTCTCGTGTTTGTCCTTTTATTCGTGTGTTCTGTTCTGTTCAATCGTTGTTGTTTTCATCGTAGTCCTGTCGTGTTTGTAGTCCTTGTCGTTGTCGTTGTCGTTGCCGTTACCGTTGTCGTTGTCATTTTCACTATCGTAATTTTTGTTGACCCCTCCTGTTCCTGTTTATATTGCATGGCAAATTTGTATGTTTGTCTGCATAAGTATGCATTCATCCTTGTTTACTTAATCGCTTCTGAAGCTATTTTGTTACGAATACACCACGTTTCATACGTCCCCACACACCACACCACACACAGAATCACAGCATAAAGAATAAAAAGTGAAATTAACCACAGCAAAAAAAAAAATATATATATATAAAAAACAAGTGCTAGTTAATATAAAAAATTATTAATTAAATTTATTATATATATGTATACATAAATATATATATGTATATATATGAATATCATATTATAAGTGTTAATGCAAGTTGTGCGCAAAACCAAACATTTTACGGATTAATTAAATCATTTCTTTGGATTAAAATCCTTTAAAGGTAATTTATACTTTTTTTATTTATATAAAAACAAATAACATAAGTAACAGATATATTTACATAGATATATTTACAAATACATATGCTTGCATACTTTTTATATATAACTTAGATCTAAGTTTTGTTAGTAGATACTAACTTTAGGTTAGAGCATAAATGCTAAGCATCAAAAAACTGTCGTTTCGTCAAACAAAGAAATAATAAATATTAATTATAATTAATAAAAATTACATAAATTAAATTACATTAAGTAATAAATAAATATTATGCATTATAAACAATCAGTATAAATATTATACTAAATATTGTATCATATTTTTTATTTATATTTAAAATTATTATTTAATTATTATAACGTTTTCTTTTTTTGTATATATATTATATCCGGCTACAGGTCCGGATTTTTTGAATTAAACGCTTAATATTTTTAAAAATTATTCTTTATTATTCTAAAAAAAAAACATTATTAACATAAATATAATTCAGTTATTATTATAATTTATTATTTATACTAATTATTAAATACTTTAATATGTAAATTTTTTGTAATTTATGTATTCACATCATAAATTGAGGTGTAAGATTCAGTTAAAGATTGAAATATTATATTGTGTTTGTGAACTAAAATAAAAATACTGATTAGAAATCTATGATTGAATTAAATAATTAATATTAAATACAACAAGATATTTTTAATACTATGCAAATATTTATATTTATGAATTAATATTGTAGAAAAAAAATATTAAAATTATTCGTAATAGAAATTATTAACCCAAGAAATTATCAATTCCCTAGTGCTAACAAATTTAATTAGTCTAACTAAGTATATATAAGTAATAAAAAGTAAGCACTAAATATTATTATGTAGTATAATTATTTATAAAACTATTATTATATAATATTAAACATTTATATATATGATAATCAATCTACAATTATATAATAATTTTAATAATAATAGTTAAGGAAATTAATAATAATTTATATTTTTGAACATTTATATATATTAATTATTAATATATTTGTATTATATTTTTACATTATATTATAATATAATATATATAATATTTGTATTATATTTTTGCATTATATTATAATATAATATATATAATATTTATATTATACTATTTATGTAATTTATGTTATATTAAATATATAATTTAATAGTATAATAATATTTTATTTTCTATATTTTATATACATTTATATTAAGGAGAATAAAAATTAGAAATTATAAATCATTTTCAATAACAAATAATTATATAATATTACATAATATTTATAATATTATTATTTTAGTAATATAATAATAATTTATTTCTTTAAATAATTATATATATTAATTATTAATAACTTTGTATTGTAATGAACCTTTTTACCAGCCGAGGTTCTGCTCGCCGGATCCCAGAGTCGTTACAAGAATATTTCTTATAACCCTGAATCGTTCGAATAATAATTTTTAAAGCCAGTTAATTGTTTTTAATTTCTTTATTTATCTTTTTCCGAAATTTATTTTACAATATTTATAGCTTATTTGCTAACAATATATATTATAAATATTAAGAATTATTATAATTCCTGAAACAATAAAAAATTCTAACTAGTGGTGGATTTGGAACCAACACTACCGACGAGGCTGCGTTGTTAAAGAGTCAGTGTTACCGACTGGGCTACACTGATGAACTTGGAACCAACGCTACCGACAAGGCTGCGTTGCTAAGGAACAGTGTTACCGATAGGGCTACACTGATGAATTTGGAACCAACGCTACCGACAAGGCTGCGTTGCTAAGGAACAGTGTTACCGATAGGGCTACACTGATGAACTTGGAACCAACGCTACCGACAAGGCTGCGTTGCTAAGGAACAGTGTTACCGATAGGGCTACACTGGTGGACTTGGAACCAACGCTACCGACAAGGCTGCGTTGCTAAAGAACAGTGTTACCGATTGGGCTACACTGGTGAATTAGGAAAAATGTTAATAAATATTTTTAGTTACCTGATTGTACACTTGCTCTGGTTCTGCCAAGTGTTCTGTTTCGTGGCTTGTCATTGAGTCTCTGGTGATGTGCACTGTTCGAAGTGCTGTGGCCAAGTCCCTGTGTTTTACTTTGCTTCTCCTTTTATACGGATTTTATAGAACGGGATAACTGACTTCTGAGTGCATACTTTACAGCTTTCTTCTGAGTTGTTATTGCCGATTCTAAGTGTCTGCGTCTGGTATGTTTACTGTTGCTGCACATTTGTTAAAATTTTACAAAATAGTTACACTCAAAGAAATCGGAAGTATTATTACTTAATTTGTATTTTCAAGAGATTTATTGTTTCTCTTAATTTTGATAACTAAATTCTATGATAGTTTATAATTACTTATTATTATCTTACTTTCTAAAATAATTCCTTTTACTTTATTAATACTTTATATATTTTTTCATAGCTTAGACTAATATTTTTTTCCGTGGGTTTGGTTTTACTAATAATAGCTTAATTCTATTGTTTTGTTTGTTTATAATAATAATAATAACTTCATGCTATATATATATTTTGTTTCGACTAAAATAGTTTAATTCTGTTGTTGGGTTTTTTTATTTGTTTACTATAATAACTTCATGCTATTTTCAACTATCATAATTTATTTGTGACGTGTTGGAAAAAATCGTCACAGTATTATACTATTATATATTAAACTATATTACATTATTTATATTATATTAAATACATAATTTAATTGTATAATAATGATTTAATTTTTTATATTTTATATAAATTTATATTAAGGAGGAAAAAAATTAAAAATTTGCAATGATTGCAAATCTTTGATGAAATTAAATAACAAATATTAAACTTTATTATTTTGTATTATTTTTAAAATATATTTCTTGTCCTTCCTGTCCTTATTCTGAAACCTCATCTTAGGCTTCTTGAATTAAGCTAAATTTTTCTGTAGTCTAATTCATGATGGATGCCGGCTTTTAATTTAAAAAGTACGTTGTGTGAAAAAATACTGTTATTCGCAATTATTTATATTAACCATTATTTTCATCTATGTGCCAATATACTAAGGGTCAGGTCTGGAAAGTGCCATAAATTATTTAAAATAACAATTTTTTTCTTCTAGTTATGACATTGATTTAAGGCAATATTTTAGTGAAACAATATATATTTCTCAATTACATGTGGGGACATTATCTGTTATTTGAAATATTAATAAAATACCTTCCATTCATATTTGATAATGCAGAAATCAAATATGCAGAATTCATTTATTTTACAATATTTTTTAATTTTTTCATCGGTGTAACTCGTATTCAAGTCCCCGTTGTTACTTCAGGTAACTAACCTTGCACTTCGTCTTGATTTAATACAACTGCTTGCTCCAGATACCTTCTGTGGAGATCTACTTTTTTTTTAGGAAAATGTTGCATTGCACTCCCAGTTTGTTTTGTTTTCGATTATTTTTTCTGTTACCGTCATTGGAGAAAAAAACACCTACTTGCGCTGCTAGCACTTTTCGTTCGGCTAATCACTTATTGCACCCAAAGAATGTGTATTTTGTGATGTTTTCCTCAACTTCGTAGTATATGCAATTTGGTGACTCTCGCACTGCGGTAGAGGTAGCTGTTGAAATAGCCATGGCCAAATAGAAACTGAATCAGATAGAAGTTGACTTCGCCGAAGTCCCTTGCTAGATAGTTTTTTAGCTCTGGAGTGAGCCTTGCGCTTCATCGTCCGCGGTTATCTGACTTCCACCGTCGCTGCTGTCTTCTACTTTAATCTAATGGCAGTGCTTGGTTCTTCTTTGTTTTTATTGATCATATATATGTATTATAATTAATTTTCTAATTATATTATGCTATCCATTATCAGTTTGTTCTCACTATTTACAGCTAAACTTAATTAAATTGACTGTATCGTTTGAAAATCGCATCTTGTTTTTTAACCAAAATTTAATTTTTGAGGATTCTTCAAAATTGATGACGTTACTACCTTTGACAAGGGCATAATCTTAAAAACTTATTCCAAGTTCATTTGAATACATTTAATTAAAAAAAATGTATTGTATCTAGTATAAAATTATTGAAATGGTATAAGGAGCACTTGAACCTTAATTTCCAAACTTACCCATGCATATGCAGTGCTCTTTGATCACTACCTGCTTGTAACTATTTATATAGTGAAGGATTGAAGCACAAATACCATCATCCACCTCGCATAGCCAGTGAACACTATTGTCTTTTCGCAAAGTAATAACATATCTTAATTTTCGTTTCACGGATTTATATCCTTTTACGGCCTTTACTATATTAATATTTATTGATTTAGTATATCACGCTATAAAAACCATCTAAAATTCTACTTAAATCTTTTTCCATATTGTTATATTTTTATATATTAAAATTCAAATGACATCTTTGCAGATAAGATAAAAAATTATTTAAAACATAGAGATTCTATTATAATCTCACGATTAATATTTGTTAAAGATAACATGAACCTTGTATGTTATTTAATTATTTGCAAATAATTTTTTCAGCTTTTGAGGGTTGAACTCATGCCCTAAAAAACTTATAGCCTTACTTCTTCAGAATTTAAAAATGAAAATTTTGCTCGATCTATAATTATAATATACCCGTACCTATTTCTTCCTCTATTCTTATATGCTATTCTTATATGTTTAGAAAAATAATTGTTTTTAAACATTATTAAATTGTTTATATATTGAACGTATTGAGTTTGCTCAAATAAAATGATATAATTTTTAACTTTGTTAGGATCGGAGTTTCAATAGCGCCCGATATATTAATTGAATGATTTTGATGTATTATTGTCTGCACATCAAACTTCTTAAAAACTAATATATTGAGTGACCTTTCAAAAACTTTGTTCCAATATAATTTATCCTTATGAATATAAGAATTGAAAGTACCAATGATTGTTTCTAAATAAAGTTTAGTATCTAGTTATCACCGTATAATAAGATTATTTCGAAAGCTTCTATAAATTCATCACAATCATTGCTGCCCATTATAAGGTTTATAATTTAATTATAATTTTTTTTTTCATTATAATTTTCACATTTTTATTATAATTTTTGATTATATTTGAAATAAAGAATACCTTCTGCTCAAAAAGTACTCGGATTTTGTAAATAAAACACACATATTTAAATTTTATTCCAAATTTATTTCATCTCTTTCAAAATATGCTCGTTCTGAAGCGATACAGATATGCCAACGCTTAACCCAATCTTCCATATACTTTTCGTAGGCCCGTGCAGGTATGGCTTTTAGTTCCTTTGGCGAATTCTCTTTTACAGATTCAATCGACTCAAAACGCTTACCACGAAGGGGCAACTTGAGTTTCGGGAACAGGAGAAAGTCGCACGGCGCCAGATCTGGCAAATATGGTGCCTAAGCGACGGCAGTGGTGCCGTGTTTGGTCAAAAACAACAAGAATTTTCTATAGTAAAAATCGCTAAATGCACTTGAGGTAGTTTCACATTAACAGCTGCTGTAAACAAACTAATTGACATATGGCACTCAAATTTATACCATATGTCAAGAAAGGATGTACCAATATAACAAAATAATTTTTGAAAAATGTCTATTACTTAATGAGTAGTTAACAAACAACAAAATCCGGATACTTTTTGAACAGAAGACACGCTAATACTGCAAAGAAGTGTTTACATGGAACAAATCCAACTAAAATACTTTTACCATTTTGCATTAGATTAAGTGTATTTGCTCCAATTAAATGTATTCTCATAAAGTATGAATTAGTTTTTAAAAATCTGCATTTAAAGAGTATATGTTTGCGATGCTGCCTCCATATTATATATATGAAATACATTCTGGTATTCTCGCCCCTTACGCACATCTTTAACAATTTCTCTATTTAAGTTCAAGTACGAAACAGAACTTAATAATATATTAATTAAATACTGAATTAATATTAAATAATTTAATTTTTGAGCTCTTCTAAATTAAATAAACGCTGAAGACTTCTTTTTATTTCTTTGGCGATATTCCAAGAGGAGTATGATCAGTCCAAAAGTTATTTCTGATTAAAAATTAAATGTTTAAAATTGGACATGTCTGCACTATTAAAAACAATTATATTCGAAGTACAATTCTGGACAAGGAAAACACAATTTTATATCCTTTATTTGTAATATATTTTTTTATTATATATAATTTATTCCGTACTACAATTTTTATTACAATTTACTGGTTTTTCAGATTATTAGTACTTCTATAATATCACTTAAATTGTTATTGCTTGTTAAATTAATTTTTGTATAAATACATTTTAATTATTTGTTTAAAAAACTTATTGTAACAAAGGCATTAGAATAGAATAAAATAGAAATAAACAGGGCACCAGCTGTCAACGAAGCGGAGCACCGCCACCATAGTTGATATTTTGTGCTGCAACGGACCCTAACCGAACAGAAAATATTCCGCCTTTAGAATGAAAGCCAGAATGTCAGCCGTTAAGAACCTCCTAAAGTGAAAAAAGGAGATTAGTTCTCGATCCAGTTACTTCCTCCTGGCCCAGATCAAGGCTGAGCAGTCACAGAGAATATGACTAATAGTCTCGTCTGCTTCTAGGTAGAGTCGACGATTATTTCTTCGGACAGACCCATTTTGTTAAGATGAAAACGCAGTTCATAGTGATCCATTAAATATCCTACCATCAACGTCAACTCTGTTCGGCTAATGGAGAATACCTTATCTTTTTACATTCAAAGGCATTAATCATGCTCCAGTTTTACCTGCTCGTATTCTGCCGGTACCAGAAATCAGATTTAGTACGCCTAATTGATTTCCAATAAATGACTCCAACCTACTATATGGTAAATCTTAAACCAAAGAATATTGCGTTCTTATCAATAACCCAAATTTCAACCAGTTAGGTCAATATGATTACGAGACTTTCTGCAAAGATGTCACTATATATCTCAAAAACTGCATGACATCATTCTTAATTAAGTATAACTAAACTATAATTATATAGTTAATTTATAATTAATTTAAATAGTATTTTAATTAATAATTAATTAAATAATATTATTTAAATATAAATTACATTTACTATTAATCTTTATTTGCTCTTAATAATAAGTACCAAATAGAATAAATAAGTTCAGGGATAAAGAAATGCTAATTGTCTAGAAGATTCTGTTATTCTAAAATATTCTTATTAGCTCGAAAAATTAGCATAGAAAGTATATAGAATATAGAGAGTTTTTCTTTCATGCTTTTTTTATTAGAAATGGTAATAATTCGTATGTTGAAAACTATTTTAATTGAATTATTTTATAAGATTGTAAGAATATTAAACTAGAAAAAAGTTATTATAAGATTATTTATAATATTATAATATGATTAGTTTTTTATATATTTATTTATTTATGTCATTTGATATATTTAGAAACTTGAGCATTTGAAACTTTTAAAATACACATAATTGTTTACAATAATTTAATAAAAATTTTTGTATTTTCTTATTTTCAGATTTAAATAAATAAATATAAATATCAAATTTATTTACACTGATAAAACCACCGATACTCATATTTACCCACATGTCAATATAATTGAGCACAATTCGTTTTATGTATTAAATGTTTAAAAACATTTAAGCGGTTGGATACTTACAGCAAAATAAATTTTGGAATTATTATCCTACAGTGCTATTAAATAAAATATATATTTATGATGATGGGGCCATGAGCCCATCATTATTTGAATTGAATTGGAGTCGCAAGCGCGTCTCAAGCGGGCCTGCACCATGCTAGCACCGCCGAACCCGAGGTCAATATGCGGCCAGGACCCGGGCTGGTCGTGATGGCGCTTGCGTTTATTTCGGGGGCTCGGCGTGGCAGCACCAGCACCAGTTCAAAGATATCATCATCATCAACATCGTCGTCATCGTCTTCCTTTACGTCAACATCCAATTCGGAGGCACAAATATCTTCGACTTCGATATTTCCATCATATTTAGGTGGAGGAGGTGTGCTAACACCTACCGATACACCAACCACCCACCAACGCGAACGCACTTTTCACTCCACCAACGAAAATACAAACACAAATAATAATAATAATAATAATAATATTAATAATAACAATTTTTATTATTCTAACTATCCTCCGCATGCGTTAATATTGCCAGAACATTTAAGGCAGCATTACGATAATCCACGTGCTAGAGCGGAAACACTTTCTCCCTCGGGTTCCTCTTCACGTGTTACTAAAGAAACAAGAATAGCACGTAGTATAAGAACAGCAAATTCAAAAGACGATCGCTCCAGTGATATAGTAGGACGTGCCGGTGGTGGCACAATAACTGATAGCGATTTAAGTGATAGCTCTGTAGCCGATAGTAGCACTAGCGAAGGTACATCCGAAGGTTTACTTGTACAATTCCCTTCACATTCAGCTGATTCCTCAAGGTCCTTTGACGAGGACGATATATTTGCCTTAGTTGCTGAGGACGATCTTCTATCAGAAGAGTCCTTTGATCGCCTTTCAAGGTTAACAAACGACAAAATTAGTTACATAAACGAAGAGGATTATAGTAGTACCGAAGGTGGTGGTGGCAGCGGTGGAAGTGAGAGATCATTTTCAAGTAACGAAAATCAACAGCAAGACGATAGTCATAGTGCCGATGACAATAGTGTGGGTGGGGGTGGGAACATATATGCAGCAAATTTAGTTACCAACGACGAGACTGCAGCAGTTGCAGAAACTGAACATCCAAACAGTTTGAGTCATACTGCTAAGGTAGATAACACAAATACCGAGCTCAAACGATCCATATTTGAGAGCGAGTTTCCAATAACACGTCTTAATCCGTGGATATCCGCTTGCGATCTGGCACAACCTGGAACAGCTCCAGATTTACAGGTAAGTGAAAAGTTGAATTCATTGTCTTAAATATAATATATTATATAGTGAAATATGTTTTTGATCAATTAACAAATATTACATACCAAATAGTAAACATGTATATTAAGTTTTGACAGCAAATGGTATTATTATATCTGGTATAAATATATCTATATTTAGTTGAAATGGTGTCTTTGTATCTGATATAAATATATTTATATTTAGTATATACAAAGATACCATTTATATATATAGATATTATATATATAGACATATATATAAATAGATCTTTATATATAGATATATACATAGGCATTTATATATTTAGATACAAAGATACCATATCATATCTTTGTATCTGGTATAGATATGTTTATATATATCTTTCTAATTCGTTCACTTCCACCTTCAAGTTTACCATTTTCTTAAATTGTCTAAAATGTATCGGGAAGCGGCAAATTCAACTTTGTATCGTTTTCTTCATGCTGTCATCCTGAGAGCTCTTTCATTGCACTAGACATGACTGTAATAAAATAAGGACAGATACTCAATCTCCTCAACCGCTTCTAGTAAGCCATCTAGTTGGTTTACTATCCATGCCAACGTTATGACTTCCTGAAAGTTTGAGTTATTTGAAGATTATCGAAGATTAAAGGACATATTATTATGATATTATTTATTATGATATATATTTCAATATCAAGTGTCGTTTCAGTGCCAATTAATTACTAAAACTATTTCAATTTAGTATTTAACTTAGGTGTACATTTCAAAACTTATATTCTCATCTTTGATTCTCTGGAAAATTTTATTGGATCATCCAAAGTAGGAGTATAAGATGTCTAGTCAGCATTTCTCCTCTAATCTTCCTAATTAAAAAAATTAAATTTATATTTTTAACCGTAAAAAATGCTCTAATCATCTTAATTAATAAGACAATAAAAATTTATATTCTTAAACTTATTAAATCACTATAACTTATTAAAAACTCTAAAGGACCTGGGTGATAGATTTCAGTAGCCTAAGAAATATAAAATAATATATATGACAGACAGATAAATTGAGATAATATAATATAATATTATTACAAAAATGAAATCTTAACAATAAATGTTGTTCTTGTTGTGAAATTAAAAAAATTGTAATGAGAATTGGAATATTAGAGATTACTTCAACGAAATTTCTCGATTTTTTTATTTCAAGACCAGAAAAGAAAAGAAATTGAGTGTTTAATAATTGGGAGAACAAAAAAAAATTGTCAATGCAGTAAATGTCATATCACTGCAATGACAATTTTATTTCTATTCATTTCTATTATATGAATGTAAGTCTGTCAGTCCTAATCACCGTTCTGAATTATTGAAACGGCTTTAGGCTGGTCATCATATGCTCCCCTTCTTAGATTAGCACACAGTCTGCTTTCCTTACAATTGCATAAGCACATGGACAAGGACTCCATTCTTTATCGACACCAATGACAATTTCGATTGTTTGCGGATTGTTCCATCATTGCTAGAATATGCAGCATTGCAGGATTGCAGCGCCGATCATAGATTCAACCATTTTTAATCATTTTCATGCAATTGCCTCCAGCATATTTGTGGGACTTAGAACTAATAAAAAATTGTGTAAAAATGAAAGAATCCAACTTCAATTGATTTTCTATAGACACAATCACTCTGAATTGATGGCAATACTTTTCAATTATGCCCACACGCCACTGCCAACATTTTCAACTTCATATCTTGCAGTTTGTGGCTGTTATTCAGAGCTTTTTAGTTATCATTCTTTATCCTTTCTAAGAAGCACAGAAGCACTGCACTTAAGTCTCAATCGTGAGGGTTTTTCATGCTGATTGTGTATGCAAAGTGTTTGTGGCAGTTTTCCTTCAATGCAACACTCGATCTCATTCTGAATGACTTTTGATGCCTCAATTCAACACTCGACAAACGTATCTGAAGCCAAATAGCAATTGTTCAGCTGCTATTTTGAGACATTTTATGATTTGTTTGGCATTTCTTTTGAAATGTTGCCAAAAGGTAAATGGCTAAACAGCGAACTGAATTAAAATGCCAACTTCCATTAAAAATATAAATTGATGTAAAATACTGTTCCAATTAAGATTTGTTTTATTCAACAACCTACATAAGAAAAATAAATTTTCCCCAAAAAAAAAAAAAAAATAATATTAAAGATCTTAAAACCTAATTTGGAATGAATCTATTTATTTATGAATAAAATATTGATTATTCTTTGAAATACATTAACCCATTTAACTAAACTGGAAAACAATATTTAATAATTGTATGTTATAAGAATTTTATGTCTTATGACAAGAAATTTATTTTATAAATAAAATAACGTGGCAATAGTGAAAAAAATATCAACTCCACAAGAATTTTTTTCAAAGCAATCAAATTCCAAGGCTCACCACGCAGCTATTTCGGATATCGCCATATATCCATCACTATTGTTTTTTAGAAAAATCTATTAATTTTTGCACATATGATTTTTAAAAAGCACAATTTAATCTTAACTAATATTTAATTTGGTGTCCAGACCTCCAATCACTAGACTCTCTCACGATCATGGGCCAGTAACCATTTCTGTGGTTGCCAGCCCATACCTTAAGGATATTGTCGGCAAATTGCTCAGTGGTAAAATTTACGTTTAAAATCTCAAGCACTCTCAGCGAAATTACGATCCATCTGTTTATGTCAACTTCATCACAAGTACCCCACCCCACCGCGCACATTCAATTGATTCGCCCGTTGCTTCACGTATGAGGATAGTGCCTTTCGAACACCCTTGACAACGCAAAGCAGCATCGGCAATACCCGAATTCAGTGGTTATTAACCAATGGAAATGTTAATATATGTTTTATATATATCTATTAGAATACTTGACCGTACCTAGTATATATAATGACATAAAATAATGTATCTGTTATCAAACATATATTTATCATACATAATAATTACGAAGTAATTAAATAAAATTATTTAGATTTAGACTTACTAACCTATGAATATAAATTTGTCTGTATCTATATATTTATAAATATATATATATATAAATGTCTAAATGTCTATTTATTTATTTTCTAAATTTTAGAAAATAAATAAAGATTTAATTCTTAAATCTTTCATGCTTTCTAACATACCATGTTGCACCTAGAATTCTTATTGCAATAATATTCTGGTAAATTTGAAGTAATTTAATAAAAGGATTTCTTCTGCGTCTTAATAATACCTTTTTAAAAACATTTAATAAAATATTTCTCGAATTACCAGTAAGTCCGTTCTAGTTTTCACATAGTTAACGAATGAATTATTAGATATATGCTGACGAATAGTCAATATATCTTATTGATAAACCTGGATGTATCGCTGTTCCTTAATTTATAGTCTTTTCAAACAGACGTAATCAAGTTAATTAACTCCGTGGAGCGGATTTAAATGCTTACACCTACTATTAAGCATGTTCAAACTTATACAATTGTTAGTGTTTATTGCTTTATATAAAAGTTTATGTGAATAAAATAAAAGCTTATAAAATAGATAAAAATTTTATTTTTATAAAAATAAAAAATTTTTTGTAAAGAGGTTTCGAAAAGTAATGAACTATAACAACAAAAATTCTTTGTTTTATTATTTTAATTAATTGCATTTTTGATTCACCATACAGCTGTTTCGAGTATTACCAAATACCTATCATCAGTGGTCTTGGAAATGTTTCTTATATTTAATTATTTGTAATTGTAATTTTTTGAGACTGAAAATACCAACTCGTACCCTGCCCAATTTTAAACTTAGAGTCAGCGTTCATAAGCCAACTAACCTAAAGCTACACTTTACTTGTATATACGCTGTTTGGACTCTTGTTAATTTGCTCTAAAAGTTGATTTATAAATACACTTGCTGTGTCATATTAGAATAAAATCGTACACTAGCTGTGGAATAATTGAATTAATTAATTATATTTATATATTTTTTTTTAATTGTTAAATTTCAGTAGTTTTCTTGTTGTAGAGCCATTATTTTGTTTTAGCTTGCTTTTGTTTTAGCCGTAATGTTTTCATTCAGAGTAGCAAAAAAATACTCGCAACTTAAGAAAAAAAGACATATGAAGCAACGACAATACTCTTAAAATCTTCAGAGTTAGATTTTACTCAGAAAAATGTTTACAACTTAAGTTTCAGTGCAGCCAAATTCAAAAATTAGTCTAATATGAATGTTCATTGAAAATAAATCCAGTCATTCGTTAAAATCGTATGAGCATTTCATTTACTAATAATTTCAAATACATAAATAAATAAATTTGTATATATAAGATAAAAATCTTTACCAATGCCCTTCAAATATTCATTTTGTTTTCTTTTATTTAAAATTATTAATTTTTAGTGTACAATTTTAATATTTCATATTGTACACAATATAACAAAAAACTTTTGTCAAGAATAAGCATTTAATATATTGCGAAAGTGATGTCAATTTGTTTCAACCAGACTTAATGTTATTTTTTTACAACTCTGAAAGCAAACATTACGGCTATTATTCTTTCTTGTGTACAGAACCTAATATAGGAACGTATTAAGAAGAGAGTCATGCTAATGGTACTCCACGATTCGTAC
This sequence comes from Teleopsis dalmanni, assembly GCF_002237135.1. NCBI lineage: Eukaryota > Metazoa > Arthropoda > Insecta > Diptera > Diopsidae > Teleopsis > Teleopsis dalmanni. Next base: position 88,638,108 of record NC_051847.1, on the reverse strand, counting down.
AAGCGAGTCTATATGTTTTATAAGTGATAATAATTTTATAATACATAATTTTTTTATTTTTTTTAATATAAAACTTTTCAAAAAACGGAAACATTTATAAAGATGAACTCACAATTACTCTAAATTAAACATGTTCAGTCTATTTGGTGGGAAATGTTTTCGTAAAGACTTTTCATATTAAACTTGTTTAGTCAATCATAGTGATAGTCAAAGTCAATATAATTTCATTTCCTCCATGTACCTTATATTAGTACTACATGATTTAATAACCTATTTCATCTATTCACTAATTTTATCAGTTTAATTCAGTAAAAATTAACATGCAAAACTTCAAAGACTAGTTTTTAAATATAAATCTATAGAGTCCACATAGCCAAACTTTGGTGAAATTTTTTTAAGTACTATTACTTTTTTATTAATGAAAACTGATTTTTGTTCACAAACAAAAATAAAAGTCTCGCAAAGCCTAGCCGGTGTGAACACCGAGTAACATAAAACCAGATATCGTTAATTCAATTCGCACCATCATGCTGCAAGAAAAAAAAAAGAATGGCTCTAAAGGTCTCGGTTCAACGGTGACTTTCTGTGTTAATATCACCTTAGCAAACCTAAAACCATTCATTCATTGATTTCAGTAATTTAGAAATGGGTTTATTAAAGTAATGCATTCAACATGTGTAAAAAACTGATGTGTGATATGTGACATTGAAAAGCACTTTGACATATTTCCAAATCTGACAAAAGTACACAAACTGTTCGAGTGCACGGTAACTAAACAATTTTGTAAATTAAAATCAAAATCGAAATCAAAATCAAAATGAAATGAAAACGAAAATGAAAAATATATAAAACTAATTCGAAATTGAAACATTGCATTAAATTAGAACAAATCTACTTGAAATTTTGCCAAAACGTCAAGTGTCAAAAATGTGCTTGCATCAATCTCAAAAAAAAGGGAAAGAAAAAAAATAAAAAAAGAAAATGTTGTAATATTCGCTATTTCGCAAGGGAGCACGGAGCTAGGGAACGAGTGAACAGGATACGAGTTGAAGTGCTCAGAAGGTACATATTAAAGCACATTATTTTCCTGTCCGCAAATAATCCACAAACAGCATTAAAAACACTTCATGAAATATAAAAAAGGAATTCGAGAAGTAATAATGTTATGCACAGTAAACAAAAGCCCCGCTCCCCCTCGGGTCCGAAATGCAAGCATTTATGTCAAGGATACTATAAAATCAATTATTTGTAACCAGTGCAATGTGATTACATCATTTTCAGTGAAAAAGTGTTTACAATTAAAGGAAAGAAAACGCTCAGTAAAATGGAATAAAATGAAAATTAAAACAAAATTAAAAAAAAAAAAAAAATAAAACAAAACATTATGAAGCCAAGAAGTCAAGGGAAGGGAACCCAGCGAATAGTGTAAGCAAACGTGTTATCCTCCCATTGCCAACAGCACCGATAGCTTCGCTTCAGCTCACTACAGAAATAACTGCAAACTCAAATAAAATAATTTTAACCAACCAACCAACCATTCGTTACATACTCCTTCCACCTCGTACACAGCTTCCAGTTAATCCAATCCCACCAATCCCACCAACCCCAACACCGGCCAATTGAGGATGACTATTGATACTCGTACAACAGATGATGCTACTGCGAATTTCAGCTGCCAAAAGTGAAAATTTAAGTGCTTGTTGTGAAAGTTTCTTCTGGTGGTTCTGTTGCTGGTACTGATGCTGTTTCGGTTGATGTTTCGTATTGTGGATTGCTCTTTTTGTTGACTTAAATAATTTAAAATATTTTATTTTCATAACTGCATCATTGTACATCCCGAAGTGCTGTTCTTAAATTGCTCAAGATTGATTGGAAAACGTTATAAATCGTTATTTATGAGGTTTTCTTTTGTGCATTTAATATGAGTATTACCAGCACTTTTATATATATACATATAGATTTTTATATTATCCTTATAATACATATCTACGTTATGTTTAAATGCTTTAAGATCAATAAGAATTTAATTACAACTGGTTATTGGTCCATTAGCTGGTTCTACATGTGCTAATGGACATGTAGAACCGTCATTTCATATTAAAAGTATTGAATCCTTGCTACTATAAAATTTTGTTTATTTTTATTAAGTTGAGCCTTCTCTGAGTTAGTGCATCTGGGCACTTTTACTCTTTAATAGCTGGGGGATTTCTGTGGACTCCCACTCATCTCACTTACTAATTTGTGTATTCCTTATAAGCTTCGTGACTATTCAATGGCTGATCTAAGATCTGAGTAAGTTCCCGTACAGTTAGTGATTACTCTGAGAATAGATAGTGGTAAGTAGGGCAGCCTACTTAAAGTCAACTTATTATTTAAAATAATTAAGAGCTCTTAATCCTTAAAACTTAAGCACAAAGATTTTAAAGTGCCATGGCATTATGGTTTATATGATATAAGATTAAAAAAAAGCAACAAACTAGTGGAAAATAATAATCGTCTCTTACTGCTTCAAAACCTTTCCCTTGGTTTCCTTGCACTCAGTATTTTCAATTCTCTATTTGAATCGCATTAATTGCTGGCATTAGCAATGCAAAACAATCGTTCAGACAAGAATAATGAATAAAATCATTAATAATTTTATTTACTAATGATCATTAGTAATCATTAGTAATAAGCGCGGCTTCGCCTACGCTTACTCTTTAAGCTACCTCACAATGGAGGGCCAGTGACTATGTACATGCCTCCGTCCTTCACCTTTTTAGTTCCACTCCTAACATAATTGACTACTTTCCAACTTTGATAAATAATTAAATGCTGTATTTCAATCTACAGATATATGACTGTCAGTAGGTCCCACTTTAAAGGATAATTTTCAGGCGGAAGTAATCGCCATTAGGATAGTTATAGCTTGTCTAAAAGTAGATAATATATTTGACGGAAATATATACATACTGTTGGACAGTAAAGCTGCTTTTTGACAACTACAAAACTTTAAACGAAATGACAATACAGTTCAGGACCTCAATGGGAACACCTAAGTAATCTGGGCATATCGTTAACATCATGAAAATTGGTATTTCTGTGCTTAAATTTTTAATAAAAGTTGGGAAGACTCAACGATACGTAGGCATCTGTATGCAATTTAGCAACGTTCCATTCGAAAGAAATCCAATTCCCTCATTGAGATGACCTGTAGTGATATCAGTCTTATGATAGCTTTGTTTAAGGATCATTTCAGATTAGGTCACCATGCTAGAAGATTGGGAGATTTAACCTTCATATGTTATGAAGCTGTGGGGAAGACACAGAGATGAAAATGGCTCTCATCTACTATGCCTTTGCCAAGCTCATGCACAACAGCGACGCAACATTTTTGGGGCCCCCAACCTTGAAGACCTTGATCAACTACAACACCCCCCACTAAACAGAATTGTAAGCTACCCCAAATGTTTTAGGTAGTTTTAAGCCCTGTATTTCTTCATTTTTCGATAACACAATGGGTCAATACACCTAAGCGGATCCTTTAGGAATCGCCGGTATAAGCTAACATATTCTAATGAAGGATACACTTGCAATGCCACTTAACCTATACTATATCCTGTTGTTCAATTTTATTAATTTTTCTTTAAAGTTTCTTCGTTTATAATATTGTACCGTACTATCTTAAATTTTTGTAACATATCGAAATAGCATTCACAATCCCTAGTGATCTTACTAGTATCTTACTAGTATCTTACTAGTGATCTTTCCACAAATCATATCCAAAAGGAATTTTAGTGGAGTTAAGTCTCATTTGGTGGTTTAGAGTAGGGGTGAAGCATCAAAAGCCATCGTGTGAGGTTTTAACTTACAAAGGTCTTTTTTTATAAAATATCAAAATGGGATTTTAATACCCAACCTACAGTTGGGTGAAAGTATCAAAAACCTTGAGGCAAGAGATGAGACCAGTGATCGCACTTATTAGTAATCCACAGATTGCTGTTGCAACATAGAATCACAAAAAGCCTATCTATTGATTTCAGGTAACACCAATTTGATGTGCCTGCAACCATCATGATTTCTTCGTATGTAATTGGATTCTTATTGTATACAATCATAAATAGCTAGTTTCATAGCTTGTCCAGTTGATAACCAAATTCATTAAGTGAATGTGGTTTGCATTAAAAAACTTACAAATATTTTGAGGCAGCCGCAAAAATAGATGTTAAAGTTGAGCAGGTTCAATTTTATAGAACTATGGATATTATTCTAGTTGTGCTTTTCAGTTCTCATCTGTCCTGGTCATCATCTTTAGTTATCATGATCTTAATGTCATATTCTTAGGCAAGCTGAGATATACATTAAGACCGAAAAGTTTTCGGAAATTCTCATTTAAAATTCGCGCGCTGTATATTTTTCGATATTTTAAGTTTATGTAGTTTGGCAGCAATTAAGGACAATTACTATGCCAAAAATGAGCGCGATCTGTCAGACAGTTCGTTTACGGCAGCTGTTGAAA
>NC_051847.1:88574969-88633510 GCF_002237135.1 Teleopsis dalmanni | reverse complement strand
TTATAAATCATTTTCAATAACAAATAATTATATAATATTACATAATATTTATAATATTATTATTTTAGTAATCCAATAATAATTTATTTCTTTAAATAATTATATATATTAATTATTAATAACTTTGTATTATATTATTATATATTAAACTATTTTACATTATTTATATTATATTAAATACATAATTTAATAGTATATTAATATATTAATTTTTTATATTTTATATAAATTTATATTAAGGAGGACAAAAATTCAAAATTTGCAGTGATTGCAAATCTTTGATGAAATTAAATAACAAATATTAAACTTTATTATTTTGTATAATTTTTAAAATATACTTCTTGTCCTTCCTGTCCTTGTTCTGAAACCTCATCTTAGGCTTCCTGAATTAAGCTAAACTTTTCTGTAGTCTAATTCATAATGGATGCCGGCTTTTAAAACTAAAAAGTACGTTGTGTGAAAAAGTACTGTTATTCGCAATTATTTATATTAACCATTATTTTCATCTATGTGCCAATATACTAAGGGTCAGGTCTGGAAAGTGCCATAAATTATTTAAAATAACAATTTTTTTCTTCTAGTTATGACATTGATTTCAGGCAATATTTTGGGGAAACCGTATATTTTTCAATTACATGTGGGGGCATTATCTGCTGTTTGAAATATTAACAAAATACCTTCCATCCATATTTGACTTTCAAGGGTAATGCAGAATTCTTTCTTTTAATAATATTATTATTTTTCCACCTTAAATAAATTCGATCTGCTTGATAATAATATTTATATTAATACTAACTATTGATATGATAATAAATTTTTCAAGGTATTTAATAAAACAAAATACCACACTATTCATTGATATTTTCAATCCCAGCTGACATTTGAGGTTTTGGGGACTTTGTATGATCTTCATTGGGTGGTGTTGATCCACCCAATACGAGCTCTTCTCTGAAAATTCTCTGAATTTCTAATTGTTAATAAAATTCTTCTCATTATTTAATTTTCGTAGTATTCATTTTTTATTAGTGTTTTTATTTTTTGAATAGTAAAATATATCCAAAAGATGACAATAAATTCTAGTCTTCCATTCCTGAAACTGTGATAACGTTTTTCTCTAAATTTTTATATTTCTTTTTGAATTTTCTTCCTTTTAAAAAATTCACCGGGTCCACAAATAGCCTACAATACCTTTCTTTCTTTCAATAAATATTCGATTGGTGTTTTATTATTTATTTCATGAATTAAAATTAAGAAAATACATTTTTCTTTGGACAAATTTATATTGATTTCTATTTGAATGAGCAACTATTTGTATATATTTCATTTTAATCCGATCTTTTTTTACTTTCTAAACCTTTCTCCCGCATTCCTAAAGACGTGGTAGGAGATTTACTTTTTTTTAGGAAAATGTTGCATTGCACTCCCAGTTTGTTTTGCTTTCGATTATTTTTTCTGTTACCGTCGTTGGAAAAAAAAAACCAACTTGCGCTGCTAGCACTTCTCGTTCGGGTAGTCACTTATTGCACCCAAAGAATGTGTATTTTGTGATGTTTTCCTCAACTCAACTGAATGAAATAGAAGTTGACTTCGCCGAAGTCCCTTGCTAGCAAGTTTTTTAGCTCTGGAATGAGCCTTGCGCTTCATCGTTCGCGATTATATGACACCCAACATCGCTGCTGTCTTCTATTTTAATCTAATGGTAGTGCTTGATTCTTTTTTGTTGATCATTTATATCTATTATAATTAATTTTCTAATTATGTCATGCTATCCATTATCAGTTTGTTCACACTATTTACAGCTAAACTTAATTAAATTGACTGTATCGTTTGAAAATCGCATCTTGTTTTTTAACCAAAATTTAATTTTTGAGGATTCTTCAAAATTGATGACGTTACTACCTTTGGCAAGGGCATAATCTTAAAAACTTATTCCAAGTTCATTTGAATACATTTAATTAAAAAAAATGTATTGTGTCAAGTCTAAAATTATTGTATTATGGTATAAGGAGCGCTTGAACCTCAATTTCCAGACTTAACCATGCATATGCAGCACTCTTTGATCACTATCTGCTTGTAACTATTTATGTAGTGACGGATTGAAGCACAAATACCATCATCCATCTCGCATAGCCAGTGAACACTATTGTCTTTTCGCAAAGTAATAACATATCTCAATTTTCGTTTCACGGATTTATATCATTTTACAGACTTTACTATATTAATATTTATTGGTTTAATATATCACGCTATAAAAACCATCTAAAATTCTACTTAAATCCTTTTTCATATTGTTATATTTTAATATATTAAAATTCAAATGACATCTTTAATAAGATAAGATAAAAAATTATATAAAACATAGAGATTCTATTATAATCTTACGATTAATATTTGTTAAAGATAACATGTACCTTGTATGTTATTTAATTATTTGCAAATAATTTTTTCAGCTTTTTAGGGGTCGAACTCATGCCCTAAAAAACTTATAGACTTACTTCTTCAGAATTTAAAAATGAAAATTTTGTTCGATCTATAATTATAATATATCCGTACCTATTTTACTTCTTCTTCCTCAATTCTTATATGCTATTCTTATATGTTTAGAAAAATAATTGTTTTTAAACATTATTAAATTGTTTATATATTGAACGTATTGAGTTTGCTCAATTAAAATGATATAATTTTCAACTTTGTTAGGATCGGAGTTTCAATAGCGCCCGATATATTAATTGAATGATTTTGATGTATTATTGTCTACACATCATACTTCTTAAAAACTAATATATTGAGTGACCTTTCAAGAACTTTGTTCCAATATAATTTATCCTTATGAATATAAGAATTGAAAGTACCAATGATTGTTTTTAAATAAATTTTAGTATCCAAGTTATCACTATATAATAAGATTATTTTGAAAATTTCAATAAATTCATCACAATCATTGCTGATCATTATAAAGTTTATAATTTAATTATATTTTTTTTCCATTATAATTTTTACATATTTATTATAATTTTTGATTACATTTATAATAAAGAATATATGTTTGAAAACCTTATAAATGTCACATAAGTTTTGAATTTATATATGAGTCAATCCATGTAATAATCTTAATCTTGCTATAATATACTTCCTGTCACTGATAACAAATTTTCTGTAAAGGAATTTTTTTGAATACCTTAAGATTCCATAAAGTGGTAAAATGTTAAGTATACCATTATTTAAATAAATTCATAGTACTTATTATAGTTACCTATATATATAGTGATCTGAGCTTCCATTATATTGAATGTAATAATAATGAAATAATAAATGATAATGATAATAATAAATAATAATTGTTCAAATAAAAGAAGATTCTGAAGACACGCTAATACTGCAAAGAAGTGTTCATTGGTTTATATCATTTCCGTAAAAATTTCTATGATTAGTAATAAATGGGAACGACATTTAAACTCTTAAAACAATTTGTTTCTAGAAACACATTCATTACTTAAATTATTAGAGTCTGACATTAGAAAAATTTCATATCAATGACGCCAGCATCTTTTTAATTGAAATATGTTTATCTTTAATGAACAACTGGAATATTTTCAACAAAATAATCATTAGTAATAGTCATTATAAGCATCAACGATTTTAACTAGAATGCATTGTATTATAGTTATTATTTATTATTATTTATATATTATTTGTATAAATAATTAATATTATTATTTGTATAAACATTAGGTCTAACTGTTAAACGAGTCACTAAAAAGACATTTCCCTTTAATCTAAAAATGGAAAAATATCTTATATACCATACATAACAAAATCATTAACTAATTTAAACATACACATATAATCTCCAACCATATGACGGTGCACGTTTATCAAACACGTAAATAATATTAAGTTAGACCAAACGGGAAATCTCCTTTTACGATTATTGACTCATGACTTACTACCTCAGAATAGAATAAAATGGATATAAACAATTGATCTTTTATGTTGCAATAGACCCTAACCGAATAGAAGACATTCCGCTTTTCGAATGATATAAAGAATGTCAGCCTCTGACGCCCTCTTAATGTCAGAAGGGTATTTCTCGGCCTAGTGACCTCCTCCTGGCCCAGATCAAAGCTAAGTAGTCACAGGGAATGTGACTAGAAGTCTCATCTGCTTCTAGGCAGAGTTGGAAATCTGTCTCTTCGGACAGACCTGTTAAGGTTTGGACTGCGTTGTGATAACGCAGTCCATTATGATCCATTAAATATCCCACCATCAACCTCAACTTTGTGTGGCTAAAGGAGAATACCTTACCTTTTTACCTTCAAAGGCATTAATCAAGCACCAATGTTACCTGCTCGTATTCTGCCAGTACCAGAAATCATATTTAGTACGTCTAATTGATTTTCAATAAATCGAATGAGTCCAACCTGCAATAAGTTTTAAACCAAAGAATATTGTGTTCTTTATCAGTAACCCAAATTTCAACCAGTTAGGTCAATATTATTACAAAACTTTCTGTAAAGATGTTACTATATATCTCAAAAACTGCGGGATATCATTCTTAATTAAATATAACTAAACTATATAATTATTAATTTAAATAGTATTTTAAATAGTAAGTAAATTACATTTACTATTAATCTTTATTTGCTCTTAATAATAAGTACCAAATAGTATAATTAAGTTCAAGAATAAAGAAATGCTAAGTGTCTAAAAGATTTAAAAATTACATAGAAAGTAAATGAAAAATTTACATAGGAAGTATATAGAATATATGGAGAGTTTTCCTCTCATACTTTTTTTTATTAGAAATGGTAATAATTCGTATGTTGAAAACTATTTTTATTGAATTATTTTATAAGATTGTAAGAATAATAAACTAGAAAAAACTTAACATAAGATTATTTATAATATTATAATATGATTAGTTTTTTATATATTTATTTATTTATGTCATTTGATATATTTAGAAACTTGAGCATTTGAAATTTTTAAAATACACATAATTGTTTACAATAATTTAATAAAAATTTTTGTATTTTCTTATTTTCAGATTTAAATAAATAAATATAAATATCAAATTTATTTACACTGATAAAACCACCGATACTCATATTTACCCACATGTCAATATAATTGAGCACAATTCGTTTTATGTATTAAATGTTTAAAAACATTTAAGCGGTTGGATACTTACAGCAAAATAAATTTTGGAATTATTATCCTACAGTGCTATTAAATAAAATATATATTTATGATGATGGGGCCATGAGCCCATCATTATTTGAATTGAATTGGAGTCGCAAGCGCGTCTCAAGCGGGCCTGCACCATGCTAGCACCGCCGAACCCGAGGTCAATATGCGGCCAGGACCCGGGCTGGTCGTGATGGCGCTTGCGTTTATTTCGGGGGCTCGGCGTGGCAGCACCAGCACCAGTTCAAAGATATCATCATCATCAACATCGTCGTCATCGTCTTCCTTTACGTCAACATCCAATTCGGAGGCACAAATATCTTCGACTTCGATATTTCCATCATATTTAGGTGGAGGAGGTGTGCTAACACCTACCGATACACCAACCACCCACCAACGCGAACGCACTTTTCACTCCACCAACGAAAATACAAACACAAATAATAATAATAATAATATTAATAATAACAATTTTTATTATTCTAACTATCCCCCGCATGCGTTAATATTGCCAGAACATTTAAGGCAACATTACGATAATCCACGTGCTAGAGCGGATACACTTTCTCCCTCGGGTTCCTCTTCACGTGTTACTAAAGAAACAAGAATAGCACGTAGTATAAGAACAGCAAATTCAAAAGACGATCGCTCCAGTGATATAGTAGGACGTGCCGGTGGTGGCACAATAACTGATAGCGATTTAAGTGATAGCTCTGTAGCCGATAGTAGCACTAGCGAAGGTACATCCGAAGGTTTACTTGTACAATTCCCTTCACATTCAGCTGATTCCTCAAGGTCCTTTGACGAGGACGATATATTTGCCTTAGTTGCTGAGGACGATCTTCTATCAGAAGAGTCCTTTGATCGCCTTTCAAGGTTAACAAACGACAAAATTAGTTACATAAACGAAGAGGATTATAGTAGTACCGAAGGTGGTGGTGGCAGCGGTGGAAGTGAGAGATCATTTTCAAGTAACGAAAATCAACAGCAAGACGATAGTCATAGTGCCGATGACAATAGTGTGGGTGGGGGTGGGAACATATATGCAGCAAATTTAGTTACCAACGACGAGACTGCAGCAGTTGCAGAAACTGAACATCCAAACAGTTTGAGTAATACTGCTAAGGTAGATAACACAAATACCGAGCTCAAACGATCCATATTTGAGAGCGAGTTTCCAATAACACGTCTTAATCCGTGGATATCCGCTTGCGATCTGGCACAACCTGGAACAGCTCCAGATTTACAGGTAAGTGAAAAGTTGAATTCATTGTCTTAAATATAATATATTATATATTGAAATATGTTTTTGATCAGTTAACAAATATTAAATACCAAATAGTAAACATGTATATAAACATGTATATTAAGTTTTGACAGCAAATGGTATTACTATATCTGGTATAGATATATCTATATTTAGTTGAAATGGTGTCTTTGTATCTGATATAAATACATTTATATTTAGTATATACAAGGATACCATTTATATATATAGATATTATATATGTAGACATATATATAAATAGATCTATATATATAGATATATATATAGGCATTTATATATTTAGATACAAAGATACCATATCATATCTTTGTATCTGGTTTAGATATGTTTATATATATCTTTCTAATTCGTTCACTTCCACCTTCAAGGTTACCATTTTCTTAAATTGTCTAAAATGTATCGGGAAGCGGCAAATTCAACTTTGTATCGTTTTCTTCATGCCGTCATCCTGAGAGCTCTTTCATTGCACTAGACATGACTATGATAAAATAAGGAGAGTTACTCAATCTCCTCAACCGCTTCTAGTAAGCCATCTAGTAGGTTTGCTATCCATGCCAACGTTATGACTTCCTGAAAGTTTGAGTTGTTTGAAGATTATCGAAGATTAAAGGACATATTATTATGATATTATTATTTATTATGATATATATTCCAATATCAAGTGTCGTTTCAGTGCCAATTAATTACTAAAACCATTTCAATTTAGTATTTAACTTAGGTGTAAATTTCAAAACTTATATTCTCATCTTTGATTCTCTGGAAAATTTTATTGGATCATCCAAAGTAGGAGTAAGATGTCTAGTCAGCATTTCCTAATTAAAAAAATTAAATTTATATTTTTAACCGTAAAAAATGCTCTAATCATCTTAATTAATAAGACAATAAATATTTATATTCTTAAACTTATTAAATCACTATAACTTATTAAAAACTCTAAAGGACCTGGGTGATAGATTTCAGTAGCCTAAGAAATATAAAATAATATATATGACAGACAGATAAATTGAGATAATATAATATAATATTATTACACAAAAATGAAATCTTAACAATAAATGTTGTTCTTGTTGTGAAATTAAAAAAATTGTAATGAGAATTGGAATATCAGAGATTACTTCAACGAAATTTCTCGATTTTTTTTATTTCAAGACCAGAAAAGAAAAGAAATTGAGTGTTTAATAATTGGGAGAAGAAAAACAATTGTCAATGCAGTAAATGTCATATCACTGCAATGACAATTTTATTTCTTTTCATTTCTATTATATGAATGTAAGTCTGTCAGTCCTAATCACCGTTCTGAATTATTGAAACGGCTTTAGGCTGGTCATCATATACTCCCCTTCTTAGATTACCACACAGTCTGCTTTCCTTACAATTGCATAAGCACATGGACAAGGACTCCATGCTTTATCGACACCAATGACAATGTCGATTGTTTGCGGATTGTTCCATCATTGCTAGAATATGCAGCATTGCAGGATTGCAGCGCCGATCATAGATTCAACCATTTTTAATCATTTTCATGCAATTGCCTCCAGCATATTTGTGGGACTTAGAACTAATAAAAAATTGTGTAAAAATGAAAGAATCCAACTTCAATTGATTTTCTATAGACACAATCACTCTGAATTGATGGCAATACTTTTCAATTATGCCCACACGCCACTGCCAACATTTTCAACTTCATATCTTGCAGTTTGTGGCTGTTATTCAGAGCTTTTTAGTTATCATTCTTTATCCTTTCTAAGAAGCACAGAAGCACTGCACTTAAGTCTCAATCGTGAGGGTTTTTCATGCTGATTGTGTATGCAAAGTGTTTGTGGCAGTTTTCCTTCAATGCAACACTCGATCTCATTCTGAATGACTTTTGATGCCTCAATTCAACACTCGACAAACGTATCTGAAGCCAAATAGCAATTGTTCAGCTGCTATTTTGAGACATTTTATGATTTGTTTGGCATTTCTTTTGAAATGTTTCCAAAAGGTAAATGGCTAAACAGCGAACTGAATTAAAATGCCAACTTCCATTAAAAATATAAATTGATGTAAAATACTGTTCCAATTAAGATTTGTTTTATTCAACAACCTACATAAGAAAAATAAATTTTCTACAAAAAAAAAAAAATAATAATATTAAAAATCTTAAAACCTAATTTGAAATGAATCTATTTATTTATGAATAAAATATTGATTATTCTTTGAAAAACACTAACCCATTTAACTAAACTGGAAAACAATATTTAATAATTGTATGTTATAAGAATTTTATGTCTTATGACAAGAAATTTATTTTATAAATAAAATAACGTGGCAATAGTGAAAAAAATATCAACTCCACAAGAATTTTTTTCAAAGCAATCAAATTCCAAGGCTCACCACGCAGCTATTTCGGATACCGCCAAATATCCATCACTATTGTTTTTTAGAAAAATCTATTAATTTTTGCATATATGATTTTTAAAAAGCGCAATTTAATCTTAACTAATATTTAATTTGGTGTCAAGACCTCCAATCACTAGACTCTCTCACGATCATGGGCCAGTAACCATTTCTGTGGTTGCCAGCCCCTACCTTAAGTATATTGCCGGCAAATTGCTCAGTGTTAAAATTTACGTTTAAAATCTCAAGTACTTTCAGCGAACTTACGGTCCATCTGTTTATGTCAACTTCATCACAAGTACCCCATCCCTCCGCGCATATTCAATTGATTCGGCCGTTGCTTCACGTATGAAGATAGTGCCTTTCGAACACCCTTGACAACGCAAAGCAGCATCGGCAATACCCGAATTCAGTGGTTATTAACCAATGGAAATGTTAATATATGTTTTATATATACCTATTAGAATACTTGACCGTACCTAGTATATATAATGGCATAAAATAATGTATCTGTTATCAAACATATATTTATCATACATCATAATTATGAAGTAATTAAATAAAATTATTTAGATTTAGATTTACTAACCTGTGAGTATAAATTTGTCTGTATCTATATATTTATATATATATATATATATAAATGTCTAAATGTCTATTTGTTTATTTTTTTATTTTCTATTTCAATCTTTTAATTCTTAAATCTTTTATGCTTTCTAACATACCATATTGCACCTAGAATTCTTATTGCAATAATATTCTGGTAAATTTAAAGTAATTTAATAATAGGATTTCTTCTGCCTCTTAATAATACCTTTTTAAAAACATTTAATAAAATATTTCTCGAATTACCAGTAAATCCGTTCTAGTTTTCACATAGTTAACGAATGAATTATTAAGTATATGCTGACGAATAGTCAATATATCGTATTGATAAACCTGGATGTATCGCTGTTCCTTAATTTATAGTCTTTTCAAACAGACGTAATCAAGTTAATTAACTCCGTGGAGCGGATTTAAATGCTTACACCTACTATTAAGCATGTTCAAACTTATATGTTTATTGCTTTATAAAAAGTTTATGGAAATAAAAGCTTATAAAATAGATAAAAATTTTATTTTTATAAAAATAAAAAATTTTTTATAAAGAGGTTTCGAAAAGTAATGAACTACAACAACAAAAATTCTTTGTTTTATTATTTTAATTAATTGCATTTTTGATTCACCATACAGCTGTTTCGAGTATTACCAAATACCTATCATCAGTGGTCATGGAAATGTTTCTTATATTTAATTATTTGTAATTGTAATTTTTTGAGACTGAAAATACCAACTCGTATCCTGCCCAATTTTAAACTTAGAGTCAGCGTTCATAAGCCAACTAACCTAAAGCTACACTTTACTTGTATATACGCTGTTTGGACTCTTGTTAATTTGCTCTAAAAGTTGATTTATAAATACACTTGCTGTGTCATATTAGAATAAAATCGTACACTAGCTGTGGAATAATTGAATTAATTAATTATATTTATATATTTTTTTTTAATTGTTAAATTTCAGTAGTTTTCTTGTTGTAGAGCCATTATTTTGTTTTAGCTTGCTTTTGTTTTAGCCGTAATGTTTTCATTCAGAGTAGCAAAAAAATACTCGCAACTTAAGAAAAAAAGACATATGAAGCAACGACAATACTCTTAAAATCTTCAGAGTTAGATTTTACTCAGAAAAATGTTTACAACTTAAGTTTCAGTGCAGCCAAATTCAAAAATTAGTCTAATATGAATGTTCATTGAAAATAAATCCAGTCATTCGTTAAAATCGTATGAGCATTTCATTTACTAATAATTTCAAATACATAAATAAATAAATTTGTATATATAAGATAAAAATCTTTACCAATGCCCTTCAAATATTCATTTTGTTTTCTTTTATTTAAAATTATTAATTTTTAGTGTACAATTTTAATATTTCATATTGTACACAATATAACAAAAAACTTTTGTCAAGAATAAGCATTTAATATATTGCGAAAGTGATGTCAATTTGTTTCAACCAGACTTAATGTTATTTTTTTACAACTCTGAAAGCAAACATTACGGCTATTATTCTTTCTTGTGTACAGAACCTAATATAGGAACGTATTAAGAAGAGAGTCATGCTAATGGTACTCCACGATTCGTACAAGCGAGTCTATATGTTTTATAAGTGATAATAATTTTATAATACATAATTTTTTTATTTTTTTTAATATAAAACTTTTCAAAAAACGGAAACATTTATAAAGATGAACTCACAATTACTCTAAATTAAACATGTTCAGTCTATTTGGTGGGAAATGTTTTCGTAAAGACTTTTCATATTAAACTTGTTTAGTCAATCATAGTGATAGTCAAAGTCAATATAATTTCATTTCCTCCATGTACCTTATATTAGTACTACATGATTTAATAACCTATTTCATCTATTCACTAATTTTATCAGTTTAATTCAGTAAAAATTAACATGCAAAACTTCAAAGACTAGTTTTTAAATATAAATCTATAGAGTCCACATAGCCAAACTTTGGTGAAATTTTTTTAAGTACTATTACTTTTTTATTAATGAAAACTGATTTTTGTTCACAAACAAAAATAAAAGTCTCGCAAAGCCTAGCCGGTGTGAACACCGAGTAACATAAAACCAGATATCGTTAATTCAATTCGCACCATCATGCTGCAAGAAAAAAAAAAGAATGGCTCTAAAGGTCTCGGTTCAACGGTGACTTTCTGTGTTAATATCACCTTAGCAAACCTAAAACCATTCATTCATTGATTTCAGTAATTTAGAAATGGGTTTATTAAAGTAATGCATTCAACATGTGTAAAAAACTGATGTGTGATATGTGACATTGAAAAGCACTTTGACATATTTCCAAATCTGACAAAAGTACACAAACTGTTCGAGTGCACGGTAACTAAACAATTTTGTAAATTAAAATCAAAATCGAAATCAAAATCAAAATGAAATGAAAACGAAAATGAAAAATATATAAAACTAATTCGAAATTGAAACATTGCATTAAATTAGAACAAATCTACTTGAAATTTTGCCAAAACGTCAAGTGTCAAAAATGTGCTTGCATCAATCTCAAAAAAAAGGGAAAGAAAAAAAATAAAAAAAGAAAATGTTGTAATATTCGCTATTTCGCAAGGGAGCACGGAGCTAGGGAACGAGTGAACAGGATACGAGTTGAAGTGCTCAGAAGGTACATATTAAAGCACATTATTTTCCTGTCCGCAAATAATCCACAAACAGCATTAAAAACACTTCATGAAATATAAAAAAGGAATTCGAGAAGTAATAATGTTATGCACAGTAAACAAAAGCCCCGCTCCCCCTCGGGTCCGAAATGCAAGCATTTATGTCAAGGATACTATAAAATCAATTATTTGTAACCAGTGCAATGTGATTACATCATTTTCAGTGAAAAAGTGTTTACAATTAAAGGAAAGAAAACGCTCAGTAAAATGGAATAAAATGAAAATTAAAACAAAATTAAAAAAAAAAAAAAAATAAAACAAAACATTATGAAGCCAAGAAGTCAAGGGAAGGGAACCCAGCGAATAGTGTAAGCAAACGTGTTATCCTCCCATTGCCAACAGCACCGATAGCTTCGCTTCAGCTCACTACAGAAATAACTGCAAACTCAAATAAAATAATTTTAACCAACCAACCAACCATTCGTTACATACTCCTTCCACCTCGTACACAGCTTCCAGTTAATCCAATCCCACCAATCCCACCAACCCCAACACCGGCCAATTGAGGATGACTATTGATACTCGTACAACAGATGATGCTACTGCGAATTTCAGCTGCCAAAAGTGAAAATTTAAGTGCTTGTTGTGAAAGTTTCTTCTGGTGGTTCTGTTGCTGGTACTGATGCTGTTTCGGTTGATGTTTCGTATTGTGGATTGCTCTTTTTGTTGACTTAAATAATTTAAAATATTTTATTTTCATAACTGCATCATTGTACATCCCGAAGTGCTGTTCTTAAATTGCTCAAGATTGATTGGAAAACGTTATAAATCGTTATTTATGAGGTTTTCTTTTGTGCATTTAATATGAGTATTATCAGCATTTTTATATATATACATATAGATTTTTATATTATCTTTATAATACGTATCTACGTTATGTTTAAATGCTTTAAGATCAATAAGAATTTAATTACAACTGGTTATTGGTCCATTAGCTGGTTCTACATGTGCTAATGGACATGTAGAACCGTCATTTCATATTAAAAGTATTGAATCGTTGGTACTATAATATTTTGTTTATTTTTATTAAGTTGAGCCTTCTCTGAGTTAGTGCATCTGTGCAGTTTTACTCTTTGATAGCTGGGGGATTTCTGTGGACTCCCACCCATCTCACTTACTAATTTGTGTATTCCTTATAAGCTTCGTGACTATTCAATGGCTGATCTAAGATCTGAGTACGTCCCCGTGCAGTTAGTGATTACTCTGAGATTAGATAGTGGTAAGTAGGGCAGCCTACTTAAAGTCAATTTATTATTTAAAATAATTAAGAGCTCTTAATCTTCAAAACTTAAGCACAAAGATTTTAAAGTGCCATGGCATTATGGTTTATATGATATAAGATTAAAGCTTCGCCTATGCTTATTCTTAAAGCTACCTCACAATAGAGAGCCAGTGACTATGTACATGCCTCCGTCCTTCGCCTTTTTAGTTCCACTCCTAACATAATTGACTACTTCCCAAGTTTGATAAAAAATTTAATGCTGTATTTCAATCTAGAGATATATGATTGTCAGCAGGTCCCACTTTAGAGGAGAATTTTCAGGCGGAAGTAATCGCCATTAGGAAAGTTATAGCTTGTCTAAAAGTAGATAATATATTTGACGAAAATATGTACATACTGTTGGACAGTAAAGTGGCTTTTAAGTCTTTAAGTTCTGTACAATACACATCTCAGGACAGATTATACACATCTCATGCCCAGATTACTTTTTATCTAAGTAATCTGGGCATATCGTTAACATCATGAAAATTGGTATTGAATTATTTTTGTGCTAAAATTTTTAAATGCAGTTGGGAAGAATCAAAGATAGGCATCTGTATGAAATTTAGAAACTTTTCTAAGGTTAATTTTTCTTGCCGATAATGGCGTGTCTTTTTATGACGAAAGAAACTATTTAAAAGTTAGACGGATTCGAATAGCAAAGAAAGGACAACAACAAAAATTTTTTATTTTTAATTTATTGAAATTTGGCTGACCATACAACGCTGTTTCGAGTATTCCCAAGTACTCTTCATCAGTGGTTTTTGGAAATAATCGAATTTTTATTTAATTAGTTTATAGAACTCGTGCCTGTCAAATTAGAAGCGATGACTAATCGTGTTTATCCACAAATAGCCAAGGCTGCACAAACTTTCAATGCTCAAATTCCAGGTTTAGAAACTTTTCATTCGAAAAAAATCCAATTCCCTCATTGAGATGGCCTGTAGTGATATCAGTCTTATGACAGCTTTGCTTACGGATCACTTCAGATTAGGTCAGCATGCTAGAAGATTGGGAAATTTAATCTTCATTTGATATGAAGCTGTGGGGAAGACACAGAGATGAAAGTGGCTCTCATCTACTATGCCTTTGCCAAGCTCATGCACGAGAGCGACGCAACATTTTTGGGACCCCCTACCTTGAAGATCTTGATCAACTACAATACCTCCCACTAAACAGAATTGTAAGCTACGCCACATGTTTTAGGTAGTTTTAAACCCCGAATTTCTTCATTTTTCGATAACACAGTGGGTCAATACACCTAAGCGGATCCTTTAGAGATCACCGGTATAAGCTAACACATTCTAATGGATGATACACTTGCAATGCCACTTAACCTATACTATATCCTGTTGTTCAATTTTATTAATTTTTCTTTAAAGTTTCTTCGCGTATCAACAAGATAATATTGTACCGTACTATCTTAAATTTTTGTAAAATATCGAAATAGCATTCACAATCCCTAGTGATCTTACTGGTACGCATCTTTCCACAAATCATATCCAAAAGGAATTTTAGTGGAGTTAAGTCTCATTTGGTGGTTTAGAGAAGGGGTGAGGCATCAAAAGCCATCGTGTGAAGTTTTAACTTACAAAGGTATTTTTTTATAAAATATCAAAATGGGATCTTAACACCCAACCTACAGTTGGGAGAAAGTATCAAAAACCTTGAGGCAAGAGATGAGACTAGTGATCGCACTTATTAGTAATCCACAGATTGCCGTTGCAACATAGAATCACAAAAAGCCTATCTATTGATTTCAGGTAACACCAATTTGATGTGCCTGCAACCATCATGATTTCTTCGTATGTAATTGGATTCTTATTGTATACAATCATAAATAGCTAGTTTCATATCTTGTCCAGTTGATAACCAAATTCATTAAGTGAATGTGGTTTGCATTAAAAAACTTACAAATATTTTGAGGCAGCCGCAAATATAGATGTTAAAGTTGAGCAGGTTCAATTTTATAGAACTATGGATATTATTCTAGTTGTGCTTTTCAGTTCTCATCTGTCCTGGTCATCATCTTTAGTTATCATGATCTTAAGGTCATATTCTTAGGCAAGCTGAGATATAATTACGATGTACAATGTATTATATTAGAACCCATTCTTATGAGTTTGTCAGCCTATTTCGTTACCTAATATGTCGGAATGCCCAGGATCTCATTGAATAGTTAATTCATGTTTGCAGATATGGTTTGATCAAGATTTACATTCATAGATAAACTTTGATCCTCTAATCGGATTGAACGGTACTTTAAGCACATCTTGTCTATTTTTTCAAACCACAATAATCATCCGCCTTTCATTGCGTTTTACTATGCGTTTCCAAAATATCTAGTTCTTGTTTTGTAGATAATTCTAATATTCGATGAAAATTTGATATATTAAACTTTTTGTACTTAGTTCATATGACACCAAAATACTATCAATGGTGTGAATGAATAAATTTACCAATCATTTAGAAATTTATCAATAAAGGTTAAAAAATTTTTTATCAGAATTGTGAAAATCTACTAAGTCGTCACTAAAACATTTGCTGGTATGAGGAGTATTCGCATTAACCTGGAATCCATAGGACCAGGAAGCAGTTAATGTGCCTTTGGATGCGGTGGTGTTATAGTTTCGATTAGTATTTTTGACAGTATTTGGAATTCAAGATCATTCGAAAGCCATTTTTGAGATTATAATTATTTGACAGAGTAATTTTTTTGAACTTTCTGTATTTTATCCACATTAGAGAAGCATTAAACTTGAATTTAAAAATATAGGGGTTTTTCACTCCACCAAAATTTGTGATTTATTTCAGGGATTAATACCAGATATCCTTTTTAAGTTGTAAGACCTACAACTGTTCTCATATTATTTTTATTCCGTAAATAAAAATTTTATATTTTTATATACAAAGAAGAATGTAAAAGAAGTAAAAGAAAGATTTGACAAATGAAATTATTCCTTAATCCTTTTCTCCTTAAAGCAGTTATTTGCCGCATTATTAATATTCTCACAATTAAGAAACAATTTCTGTGATGGCATTCTTAGTGCAGCTAGAAAAACTAATATTTCAGTTCAAAAACTGTTTTTTTTATTTAATTTTTCCATCATATATTAACACTGGAATCATTGCTTTCCGGAACCGCTGCTTTTTCTCCACTTTAAGCTGACAATGATTAAAAAATATCGCATTTCTCTAATGAATCCTTTTTACTTTCTTCCGCGCAATTATCTAGCACTTAATCACATCCCAGCTACCCTTTAAAATGCGGAAAATGTAAGACATTTGTCATTTGATGAAATGTTGGCTGACGTCTTTAATAATTTTCGCAAATTAATTTAATTTTTGTAAGAATTCCAGTAGAAGAGAAAAAATTTTTAAATATGATATGCTTAGAGAATCCTTGCCTCCTTGCTTTCTGTTTTATAACCAATTAAGCTGAATTGCAAAAAGATACTTCGATTAATAAACAATGCACTCCGAACAGTAGAAAATGCAATTCTGAATTTACTAATCCACCAATGTGGATAGCAACCACATACAGACCCCATTGCCTGCCACTTTGTACTCAACCCATATATTGCTGTATGCGGTTTTTATGGCTTCACAGATGATTTATTCCAGTTTGAAAGGATGTTCTACGCACATTACAAAAATTAATGCTCGTGTGCACCTTCGTTGTAAAAAACCAAATATTTTTTATTGCATTATGCGCTCTGGATTCACCTCTTTAATATATCACTAATTAAGCAGATTATAATCAACTGTGATAAAAACACATAAACAAACACACAAGCGCAATATGGAGGCCAGTTGCATAGATTACAACTGCATAAATACCACGTCAATGTCACATGTCGCACACACAACAATAATATCCTGTCATTTTTAATCCCCTTGCAATGCTGTTATCGCAACAATCCTGGCAAGCAATGCTATTTCAATTAGTATTGTTCCACATTTCAAGTCCTGCAATGATTAAAAATGCAACATTGCACATCCCGCTCAATTAACAACATTAGACGAAGGTACCATCGCGATGTACGATGTGGAGTGCAGTAAAACTAATGCAATTCACTGTTATCATAGCCGGGCAGTTTACAGCGCAACCCAGCACTACACACAGCGGATATGCGGAGTCCATAAACACGCCAAACACGAACACAGCTGCGTAAAAGGTCCTTAATGGAATTACATGGGAAATCCTCCTGCAACCATCAACATCGAAGGCAATCACAATACCAGCATTCGTTCATATTATTTTTTTCTATTTTTTGTTTTGTTTTTATTTAACTAAATTTTTTTAAACCTTTAACATTTTTTATTAAAAATTAATTTTTATCTTGTTTCGTTTTAAAAATTATATTTGGTTTTTTAAATGTCATACATAAATACCATAAGGATAATTAAATCAATTTTGTTATTCCAATAACCCCAATTAAATTTTTTTAATTATTATTAATTTGTGTTATTCTCACTTTTTATCAATTTACATAAAACATTGTAGAATATTAGTTCCAATTTTATAGTATTATGTGAAATGCAAACCTTGGAGGAAGTGAAGACGCTTATAAATGGCATGATCACGTCTTTGATCAGAATAACGTTTAGATCATTTATCTCAGGGTGAACGCAAAGACCTTCTATACAACAAAAGATATCCTGTTAGAGGGGGCGAGTAGGATGCTACTTAATACCTGCAGCGATGGTTAAGAAGACCGAAATGTTACGCAAAAAGGAGTTAGACTTTGGAGGCTTAGGGGATGTAAGCTGGTTCAGCAGCTTTGAGCGAATGGCACGCCACGCCTGATGAAATTAGAGGGGCACCTCAGGATCATAGACATGAGGGCAGGAATTTTTAGGTGCGACGTGAACGGAACTCCTTGTATTTTATTTAGCGGCTATGGTAGCTTGAAGCTGCTCCTGACTGACTGAGTCAAAGGCAGAAGGAGGGAGTTGGTACTGAGTGAGTGAGGCTCGCAGCAGCGCACACAACGAGGAGGATAATTGCACAGCTTTGCAGTGTGACAATACCACCTCCAGGGAGATGATGAAACGGGTAGAGTTCGTAAATGCTTTCTATACTTTTAAGGTGAAACTAACTAGTATTTTTGCGTTTTAGAATAAAATGCAAAGTGTAAGAGTTATTTGTGCATGGGAAAATAAAAAGCACATGATAATAATTATTTCTCAAGAATATAATATTCTTAAGCTCATTTTCATTGTGGATCACATGGTTCAAATGGCTGTTACAACTTTATTACTGACAGTAGCGTGTAAGCCATAAAAATGTGCATGTGTCATTCTTTTATAAGCGAATTGATTTTTGACCTCTTCAACTTCAATTTTGCTAAAATTTTTTTATAAGCTGTTTTTTTTAAACATATATACTCCAACCTCAGTGCTTTCTGAGACAGTTCTTTCTGGTCATTGGTGTATTGGAACCCACGCAGAGTAACTGCACATTCCTCATAATCCTCACCGCAGCAGTTGTGGAAACCCGCAGGAAAAAGAAATCATAATACACTTTCTCTGTGAACGGCCGACTTTGGCGTCCAAAAAATACAGGTTCTTAGGAAAATACTTCATTGATAGTTTATTAGATTGTTCATCGGTGAAGACGAGAGAGCTATTAAATTATCTAAATTCGGTGGGATGAATTTAGTCTCTACTTTTCTACACTAGGGTTCTTGCGAGGAATGTGGTAGCAAAACGACGAAAAATCGCTAATTGAGGTGCATGGAAATTATCTAATAGCCTGCCACTGCAACCAACCAATCCCTACCTCAAGAAAAATTGTTTACATTTTTTTTATAATACGGATCTATGGAGTTTTGAGACTTTCCAAGTCAGATCAATTTTTCAGTGGCTATATCTATAATAATAAAGACTTAACTTTTTTTGCATTCTAAAAATTATAAATTGAACCTTTTATAATTAATATACATATATACATAAAATTATTTATATTTAGTTAGTAATATTAATCGTTTATTTAAAAATCGTTTTACGAAATGTACATCAATAATTTATATTTTTTTAATATTTGATTTTAATTTTATTTTATTTAATAGCCAAATGTTTGCGATGGCATTATACTTGTGGCACGTGTTCCATTGGTATTCCACCGATATCCTAATTGGTACAAAGTGCAAATTCTTGTTAAATAAACCCACTAATTTTTTTATAGTTTTTGTAGCGAATAATTTATGCTACATTCCTTCATTACTTTCAAAAGCCACCACCCTTACATTTACCTTAAGGTATTTTTTATATATATGAAATATATTAGTGTTCAAATGCCAAATTTATATCACTTATTTATGTACATATGTATATGTATGTATATATAGTCAGTAATTTAGTGGCATTTACTTGACCACAATAATACTAAAAATAATTTCGATGAATTTAACCAATAAAACAATGAATATTTTTCCATATGAATTCTGACGATTTTAAAATAGTTCGAATCATTTTGATTGACTATTTATTCATAGGTATTTCGTTATAATTAAAAATACAATAATTTATAGGTGAAATATTGTGTACGTTGGTCAATATACAAACACTCTGAACATAAATTTCCACATCAATATTGACTTAATTAATATAGATAAAATGTTTGCACATTTAAGCGAAGGACAGCAACTGCAACTGTGAAAAATTATTAAACTTTTTTTCCATAACTGCCGCCTCCACCGAACCACCGAACCACCAGACCACCACCCCCACTAACACAAAAATACCATTAGCAACTGAAACAACAACAATAACAACGAAAATGACACCAGCTACAAAAATATCATCAATAAAATCTGAAAAATTTGAAATAAAAATGACGATGGCAACTCCGGAGCACAAAACCCAAAAACACAAATAAATCCGTTTAAGCAGTGGAGCTGCGTCAAAGTTTTATTTGCTCAAAAGGGAACATCGAATGACAAACAAGTTAAGCAAACAATGCAAAGCGAAATATGCACAAAGTGTATTGAATGGATGAGCAAATGACTGAGGAAGGGTGCAGATCGGTTGACAGCTTTATTCAATATATTCCATATGTGCAATACTTACAAAGCACTTCGCATACAAAATAACACAAAAAAAAAAAATTAAAAAACGAAAAAGTAAAAAAAAAACAACTAGAGAACAAAAACAAAGTGTAAAAGCAAACACAAAAAAAATTATAATAATAAAACAAATCCATCAAAATTCATATATCAGAAATGCAAACAATAATGATGAGATATGAATACGATTTTGACAGTTTGTTTGACAAAATGTTGCTTTTTAATTGTTAGCGCGTGTGTTTGTTCAGTGTTTTACCTGTTGTTCTGCGTCAACGCAATTATTTTGGGTGTGGTTGTACGTGTCAAATTACCGAAAGCCCGAATAGCTGTCGAATGGAGAACCCCTACAAAGTGACAAAGTGCTGATGTAACGCACTCGTAATCTCTCTAATCCCTCAAAGGCAACATAAGTTGCATTCTCATTTAAACGACCTCTCATTGAACATATGTGTCAATTTATTACAGTTTACGTCTTCAATTTTTTTTTGTTTAGTTTTAATGATAGGAATTCGGAGAATGACTTGAAGCTAAATTGGATTTTAAAGATATATAAAAGATATATAAAGACAATAGCATATAGTGTGATTAATAACGCAATATTTTTAGATATTAACTGAAAGCAACTTACTTCTTTTATTTTTGCAATGAATGTGAATTATGAATCAAGAGTATATTAAATAAGTCTATATATTTAAAAAACGTGTTGAAGATTACTTCAGAGACCGGATAAACCAGTGAAGTACAAGTTAACAATATCCGCTGATTTTAGATTATTTTCTGTCTGAAGATGATTTTTTTCTTTCTTACGATATGCACATGTTTCTCAGTTACTTTTACTTATTATCTGAAAAAGAAAAATGTTTCTTTGATCCTTTGATCACCAAGCTCTATTGGTCTAAGCAAACATACCGATATTAACAACGAGCATTGCGAAAACAAATGAGTAATGCACAAATATGCATCTCACAAAATATGCATCTCACCCTCTAGGAATATACCATTGACTATAAAAACGAAATACCCCAAGTTTTGGCGAAATAGGATTAAAAATGGCATTGCGGCTCTCTAGCAAAGTTGTGTTTTCAGTACAAAAAATTTTATATTTTTTATACAAGTTCATTTTATTCCTTTATTATAACAAAAATTGTAGAGCATGAAATTCCTCACATACTTGATCTATAGAACATTTTTGGTATAATACATTTAACCGTTTTGACAATAGAACACAAGGAGTGAGATTGCTTAACCAAATGATTGATAACTTTATGTGAGTTATGGATTACAATGTATACTATGTTTTATAAAGTTGTGTATTTACAAAAAATTATTATTTTAAGAAAATCTTTTTTTTTCTGTAATTAATATATTATGTTTATTATGCTTTATAACTTAAATCTGATTTATTGTGTGAAGAATGGTTTTTATGATAGTGTTTGACTATTTACAGCACAAATTATTTCTATTCTTCATTTTTTGTCAGAATCGAATTTAAATCCATCACAAGCCTGATTCATTTGTCTGCATAATCACACACCACATAAAGTCTGGAACAGAATTTAAGTCCATCTCTATAATCTTGTCTCTCCATCCATGTCAAAGAATCGAAAATGATAACACTTATCGACAGGCATAAAGTATGTCTTTTCGATCACAAAATCACTAAGGTTTTTTGAGGAAAACGACTCACTTAATGTATCCGTCATTACGTCTTCATTCAAATACTATACTATACCAAACATGTTTTTGTACTATATAATACATCATATACGAGCTAAATGTCTTAGTAACAAAATTTAAACATAAATCGAGATTCTTACTCTCGAATAAGTTTTTCCAGCTCATATTAGCTCAAGGCATATACTGAAATATGCATTAAATATATATTATTATTAAACGTTTACAATTAAAAGCTGGTATAATTATGTAAAATACTCGTAGTTCTCATCTAATTTAAATAAAGTTGCTTTGAAATAATGTAGTTACTTCTGAGAAACATATTGTTCTTATCGGATATTTTTAATATTATTATTGAAGTTGGTGCAGTATTGATGTCTTTATAAATAGCACAAAAGTAATAAACCCTGATGAACAAATTTCAATCTTATACATAAAAATTAATCGAAAAATGTGTTGGTAAGCGCAGAACACAATAACGTCTGGACCAATTTGATCAATTCTTTTTTTTAAATGTTCGTTGAAGTCCAAGGATGGTTTTTACGGCGAGAAAAATTCGAATTATTGCTATTCAATAAAGTTCATATTACATTACAAATACTCACTGTTGTCTAAGCAACATCATCATTATTTCAAATATATCAAATTTCAAATATAATAATTAAATACTGTCATTAATATATGAGCTGTAAATAATTTAAATACATACTAATATTTTACTGAGTTTTCTTTTTATATCGTATTTTGTGCATGTAACACAATTTATATTCGATATGCCTCCTGTAAGACAAAGTAACCTCGATCGCAAAACACGAAATGCAACAAACCTTATATAAATCTTATATATTAAACATAGTTAATTCAATTGTTTAACTCTCCTACTATGAACTTATATACTTATATACTCAGTTTCTAATTGTATTAATAAAAAGAGCTTTTAAATAGCACATATATACAATAATTTTGTTTAATAGAGTGAATTCTATAGAGTAAAAAAAATCACGATTTAAATAAAAAATTAAGGTAATAATAACCCAAAAAGTTATTTAAATTTTTTTCTATTTTTTTATAAAATTTAGCTCGCGATTTAAATAAATAAAACCAGGATTTTAAATAATGCCGTATATATCTTCAAGTACTGTACAACTTACTAAAGCACAATGTCATCTTTATATTAAAAAACTAGACATATATTTATTTGACAGCAATTTGTATTCTAAAGCTTCTTTTAGTTCCTTAAAATATCAAATTTTATATTCGGTATATATATAATATAAATACATATTATATTCATAAAAAATAAAATTTTTTTAATATTATTAACAACTTCCGTATTTTTAGATATTTGTTTTCAACTTTCATATAAATGTACCTAAACGTATATCAATTTTATTCTATTATCTATTATTCTATAATCTATAATTGATAAAATATCAATTACTGCCTCAGAAGTGTTCTATAAAATGAGGACAATCAACAGCTAGAGACGGATATGCTGACACAGCTGACATATTGTTGCAACTAGCATTTCTCAAAAATTTGTTAATCGCTAAAATTTTTATCATCTGTTTCATCTGTTTTATTTTATTAATATTAATATTCTTCTTTAATTGTTTATTTAAAAATTAAATCTTATACAATCACATAAATTACAATATATTTGAAATAACGTTTTTGACGTTAGAGATAGAGAGATAGAGATAGAGATAGAGAACTCTTGCAGTATATTCCAAGTCTCCAATCGTTCTTAACCCACGCCAGTGTCATATGATCCTCATCCAAGACTTTTGTTTTCTTCCCATGCCGCATTTTCCTTCGATTCTATCTTTCACAATCAGTTGCAACAATTCATATTTTAGACCTCTGATGATAATACCATGTTTTTCTTATTTTAATAGCTTATAGGAGTGTACTATCTTTTCTGAATCTTATTAGAACTTTTTCATTTGACACTTTGTCCATACAAGGAATCTTTAGAAGACATCTATAGCAACACATTTCAAAAGCCTTAATTCTGTTCATTGTTTGGATTTTTAAAGTCCAAGATTCTAAGTCATAGACTAGAATGGACCAGACATAGCATTTAATGCGTCATGGTACATCAACTTACGGATGCGTAAGTTGATGCTTGTGTTGCTATTGCATAACACTTTTTTGAATTTGCGGAAAAAGTTTCTAGCCATCTCCATTCGATATTTCTTGATCTGATGTCCATATATTTATGTTGAAACTATTTCACCCAGTGCACTTAAGCACTCTTATTCTTTCTTAACTTGAAGTATTTTCAAAACCCCTCTTTACGCCATTGTTTATCACTTCACCAGACTAAACAATAATTGACCTTAGATCTGCATACCTCACCGAGAAGCCTGTAACCATTCTGAGATTCGATAACGCGGTGTTGCTAAGTCGGTCAGTTTTCGCAAATAATTTCAGGGCTCTCTTTTATGTATTTTTTGATAGGATCAATCTTGAGATATCTGAGGATGTCATTCGTCCTAATGTACCATGGTACTTTAAAAATTCTTCTCAGAACCTTGATTTGTGTAATTTCTAGCTGGTGAATAGTAGTGTTTGAAGCTTTGCTAAACGCTGCACATCCATATAGAAGTGAAGAACGAATTATTTGGTTATATATCAGTTTCCTGTTCTTAGCATTGAGATTTTCATTTCTGTATAGCGGTTGGAGGTGATAAAGAATTTTGGCACAGCTAATTCTTTTCAGTTGAACATGTTTAAGCCATGTGAATCGTTTGTCCAACGTGATGCCGAGATATTTAATGCTATCCTCCCAGTTTATTACCATATCTCCCAATCTCACTCTCGACGGATTCTGTCTCCACTTACGCGTAATAAACAGAGACTTAGTTTTTTCATTATTGATTTTTATTTTCCATTTCTGGAAATACTCAAGAATGAGGTTTATATGCGCTTGAAGTGTGTTGGTTATGTTGAGAGCACATTTATCTGAGTATATATTTATATTACTATAAATTCATATTATATATTTTATACTATGTATGTATTTATTGTATATATGATACATATATTTTTGCTTAGATTCACTATATTTAATGCACAAAAATCAAATTTGTGAATAGCCTTGTTTCTTACTCAGTTTCAAAAGACTTTATTCCAATGTAATGAAGGTCATGTCTTTGTATTTCTAACTGATTTCTGTTGTTATATATATCAATTTCTTAATGCCGTTAGTACTTTGAAGTAAAAATTTTTTTTTTTAAATATTATATACATTATTTAGATATTTTTTGGCTGTGCTACACCGCTAATTCCAATAGATTTTATTTATCACAAAAGAAACTGAAGTAAAATATTAGGAAATGTCTTTAAAAAAATTAAAAGCTCACAAAACAATAACAGTTACATATACCCAACTCAACACCTAAGAAGATTTAATATAAATTTTAAATAGAATTCGTTATTCAATTTTATTAGGACATTATTTAATCTGAACTAATCATATTTTTCACAAGAAACTACCACACCATTATTAAAACTATGTGATAAAACAACCTTATTATGAAAGTTAAAATTGCAAAAGGCTTTCCTTCTTGGAAGGATAACATACATATGTAAATATTAAATTTTCTTCACTGGAAAAAGAATAAATTTATTTTTTAATTTTAATTTAACTTTATTATTCCAGAATGAAGTAACATTGCAATGAAAGCAGAGTGTGTTCTGTGGAACACAATTTGTTGACTTGTTTAACAGGGCGCTGAAATGCCATAGGGCATATTTAACTTCAAGCATTCGGAAAGTTTTAAAGTTTTTATGTGAAAAGTAAAATAGCGCAGAGAAATCAAAAGTACACACTGCCAAATGTATGCTTAGGGAATTTAAAGAAAATCCTTTTTACAAAAAAAATTAAAATAAAATTTGAATTCACACATAACAGCACACAACTGCACACCTGAAAAATGGAGTTTTTTTGGTGCACTTCAAAGGCATTGCCATACACCACAAATCGCAAAATACATTTGACTTCAACTTCACTCCCAGGAAACTCCCACTCAAATTTGCACAAAACAAGGTAAATGCACAATTGTGCAAGTATTAACCTTACGGCTCATTTGTGGAACCAAATGTGGCATCTCTGACAATGATCTACTGACACTTTTATGTGGAAAGATTTTGATGTGGGTTGAAGAAATCACACCTACATGTCTCTTTGCTTTCATAAGGTTCATGCCATCTCTTTTATGAGTGTTTTGATTACTTATATTTAGGAAAAATATTTGGCTGTTTGCCATTTTTTTATTGCTGGCAACACCTTTAGAGGAAACTTATTGCTGCCATAATCTGCTTTGTTTATTATGATGCATTTATTAAAAACTCGCAATTGAGGTTTAATTACTCCCAGGGGTGGAATATGTTAGTTATGGACATAACAATAACAGTATATTAAAACGGTCATAAAAAGGTATTTGTTGCTTTTTAGGAAGATATTGACTTTCTTCAAATTTGTAATAAAAAGTTTTTTTTTATAATTTTTATTTTCATTTAAATAATTTTTAGAACTGTATTGAACTACAAATACACAAATTCTTTTTATATTATTTTAATTAATTATATTTTTGGCTGACCATACAACTGTTTCGAGTATTGCCAAATACCCATCATCAGTGGTCTTGGAAATAATACTTTTTATTTAATTATTCGTAAATAATTTTTTGAGACTCCAAGTACCAGGAATCGAACAAGTGTTCTCCCAAATTTGAAACTCAGAGTCAGCGCTTCTTAAACAACTGACCCAAAACTGAACTTTACTTTTATGTTCGCACATTTTTCTGGAGTTTTGTTAATTGACAGTGAAAGATTTTAGTAACAAACAGCAAGAGAGCTGTGTTTATTGAATTAATTAATCATATTTTTATATTTAATTTCAATACTTTTTGTTTATGGAGGCAGTATTTGTTGCATGATTTAAATAGTTTAAACACGGTCTTCACGAGCTTTCATATAATTAAATACGACTAATGTTGGAAACAAATCACTCAAACCTTTTCACTCAAACCTATGTTTGAAACCTATATTAATTTTTGTCGTAAAGGAAGACCCCACCTGTAATCTTGTACTGGCGATCTAAAGTAGTATAGATTAGCAAATTAAAATTATTATACTCAATGCTAATTTAGAAAATAATGTAATATATTAATTATTAATGTTTTTTAATTAATCTTTTTCAAATAATATTCATGATTATATTAACCATTAATATGGACTAATAAATTCCTCACCATTTTTAACTAAGATAGTTAAATTCAACATAGAGTATATATCTCTTAATTGTACATATTTTTATATAGCAATAACATATACAACATATACAACATAATATAAAAACATTTGTTATATTAAATAGTTATACTTTGAAGTTAAATTAAAATCTGAGCAATAGCAAAGTCGACCAGAGTGTAAACCCTAAATACCAAAGACCTACGAGAGCTACGAAATACATTTTAGGTGGAGCTCATATTTTTACTGCATTTTTTTAATATTATCTTCTTCTTTAAATGTAAACATTAAATGAAAAATAATACATACGTTTGTTTTTTTTTAATTGATACAATTATATTAAAAATGAATACATTTACTACTCATAAGTTTTCCTTCACATTTGTATGAATATGCAAAAAAAAAAACATTACAACAGAAAGTAATCCACAGGATTAATTAAGGTAATTAAGTCATACATTGTAAACATCACAGTGAATATGAATTGTCCTTTTAATTTAATTGATATCAATTGAAGCGAGGTTTTACACTGCACTTATACCACTAATCTGTACTTAACTTAGTACAAACACATAAACTCATATTGAAATAAGTAAAATTGAAATTACCAGCTAACAACAGCAAAATACCGACTAAAATGGAAAGAATAAGTAGCAAAAAATTTTTTATAATAGTCACCTGTAAAAGATATCCATGTTATAGGTTTAATATTAGAACTCATTTGTTTCTTTTAACAATAGAGCAACAAGTACTTGCAGTAAAGAAACCTTACTTACAATTACATAAATTGAAAATATTTTTAGTTTTTTTTTTTTTTGTGGTAAGAAGATGGAATGCTTTATGCACCGTCAGACCGTCTGATGTCGGAATAATGTGCCCGACTCCTTAGCATTGAAATGTAGTATACGAACTCTTCGGCGAGACTTTTACTCTTAGGACCACTTTCGCATTAATTACTACGAGAGGAGTTTCTTTTATGGTATGGGATTTCTTTTATTTCAAGCCAAGCTCTTATCATTTTCGTTCTCCGTTCAGACCTTAACTTCTTCACCGCATTTTCTTAGTGTCTGCTCTTTTTATGAGCCTAGTTTCTAATTCTCCTTTCTATGCCTTATTTTTTCGGTGTGAGGATTTGAATCAAATATGATTCTGTCATTTGCCACCTCTCTGGATTTGCTCTCATCTTTTTCACTATATTTTCGGTATTTAGTAGTCCAATCTGGGCTGTTATCTATTCTCTAAATATGAGTTACCTATTACAAAAGAAGAAGTTGTGCTCTGCGTCGTCATAATCTCTCTCGCCATAAATGCAGTCGGATAGATCCGCGCTTCCGTATAGTAGCCGGTCATTAAACGTAGAGTCGGCCTTCTACGCACAGCTATTATTTCTTTTCTGTGTGTTGCGATATCTAATACATCTGCCCATACTTTGCTAGTATATAGAAGGATGGCGTTTACTGTTACCATCAGCAATTGCCATTTTTCTGCAACGGGTCCTCCCATGTTAGCCATAAGTATGCTTAAGGCGGTAGTGGCCTTTGCTGCTTTCTCTACTGCATACTTTATTTACGCCCAAAACGTGAGTTTCGCATCGAGTCTTATTTCAAAATAGTTATTTATTTTTGGGATCCTGTAAACATCATTTTTTTTTTTGCATCTATATTTCCCTATTTATATGCCACTGAGTTAATAGTAGTATCGAGTATACTAGTATTTATGAGTAGCCAGCTGCAAGCAATGCGTAATTAACCAGTTTTGTACTCTCAGCATCACAAGGTATAATTATATTAACAAACGGTCCTCTGTTTTAATGAAAGTAAAAACTGATTTTTAATTAAGTTATAAACTAACTGTTAAATTATTAAGACCTTATTAAGATCTTTAGTGTGCATTTAATTATCATAAATATACATTGTGACCGAAAGGTTTTCGGAAATTCTCATTTAAAATTCGCGCGCTGTATATTTTTCGATATTTTAAGTTTATGTAGTTTGGCAGCACTGTCCTAATTACTATGCCAAAAATGAGCGCGATCTGTCAGACAGTTCGTTTACGGCAGCTGTTGAAACCAGTTCACCTCAGTAGTGCGTTGCGAAAAAAACAATGGAAAAAAATATTGAACAAAGAGTTTGCATCAAATTTTGTTTTTCGAACGAAATTTCGTGTGCAGAATCGTTGCGAATGCTACAAAAGGCTTATGGGGAATCAGTTTTATCGAAAACTCAAGTTTATGAGTGGTACAAAGCCTTTCAGGACTGTCGTACGACCGTCGAAGACATGCCGCGTTCTGGACGACCTTCGACCTCTACCACCGACGAAAACATTGAAAAGGCAAAGGAAATCGTGTTCAAAAATCCTCATGTGAGTGTTAGAGAGATAGCACGAGAGCTAGGCATCGGTCGTGAGATGGCTCGTTTGATTTTGGTGGACAATTTGTGTATGCGACGTGTCAACGCCCGGCTTGTTCCGATTCACCTCAATTTGTTCAACATTATCAACGATTTTAAGGCCAAACATTCAATAAATACCATCGAACAGCCACCGTATTCACCTGATCTTGCACCGTGTGACTTTTTCCTGTTTCCCAACCTCAAATTACCACTCAGAGGAACGCGTTTTGAATCCATAGAAGACGTAAAACAGAATTCGCAGAGGGAACTCAAAGCCATACCGGAAAGCGCCTATAAAATGTTGATGATTGGAAGAAACGTTGGCATTTGTGTATCGCTTCTAATGGAGCATATTTTGAAGGAGATAAAATAAATATTGATGAAGGTTAAGAATTTTGCGTTTTATTTAAAATTTCCCGAAAACTTTTCGGTCACAATGTATTATCATTTATATCGAATTCCATATTCAAACTAAAACTGCATACTCATTGCCGGCATACTCAAATATTATTACTATTAAGTGTTTTAGTCAGTGTACAATTTTAACAATAAATTGTCTTATTTTTTTATTCAATATAAGAAGTATAGATATATTTAAGTAGCTCTTTTTGTTTGTGCATCAGTATCGGAATAGCCCCCAACAAATATTTTGCGGTTCAATTCTTTTACCTAGAGGTTCCCTTAGACCGAATTTCTTTTCTGAAACGCATTTTCAGGTCTATTAAGGTTTATTCAGAATTTATGTTATGATTTTTTTTCTATTTTATACTCTTCCTAAAGCAATTTAAATTGTTGGGTCTATTCACAATATTGGTCTGGTAAATTAACCCGAATACTAAACGAACACTAAACGCATAAAAAAATCATACCCCGTCTTGATTCACAATAAAATGAGTTAAGTGATTTCTGAAGTGTTACTTTTTTGTAGAGTTTTTTTTTGCATAACCTGAATTTGTAACGTCACATCAACCTCATACAATTTTTACCTGATGGTTTTGATCAAAGATTAGTACGGCTTTGGATCAATTAGCAAATAACACAGACTCTGAGCTTCAAATTTGGCAGAGCACGATTTCAACCCTTGGTACTTACAGTCTCAGAAAACTATTTACAAATAATTATATATAAGAAATAATTCCAAACATAATGATCGTCAATCAAAAATTCAATTAATTAAAAATAAATAAAACTTTTGTTGTTATAATTCGCTATTGCTCAAAACAATAGTTTCTATTAAATGAAATAGTCACTTCCATCGTTACGGAATTTTTAATTAATTAATTAATTAAAATTAAATTTTTTCAATTTCTAATTAATTTATATGTGTTAAATAATATAGAAATAATTTTATAAACATTTTATTTATATATTTTTGAACAAATCAAATAATAAAGAATATTAGTTTTAAAAAATTTATTGCATCTGCACTGTTATTTTGACTATAGTCTACAGCTGTTCTCATGATACAAAGATGAATAAAACTTATTATTTTAAATTGACAAACTAACCCTGACAATTTTGGTCACTCAAACAATAAATTATAAACATTTTATCCAGAAAAAATTGAAACAAATTGTGAACTATTTTTGATAATTCGATTTTCAATAAATTGAATTACTTTAGTGTATATTTAGTGGGGGGACTGCAATATTTTTTCTATTTCCCATCCCATATAAAAACCCTTCATATATAAATTGAATGATTATTGAAATTTAATTCGTTGATGGTTAAAACGTTGATGATAAAAAATAATTTCGATAAAAAATATATTTTCAAATATTCATTAATTACTCATATCAGATAAGCATTTTCTCCCAGTTCAGTTCAGTTCACTTCAGTTAAGTTTGGGCCGTTTTGGTTTCGTTGCCCTCTTTTCATTTGAGCCAGTTGATATGTTAGCGTATCTGTCAGATACGCACTTGTGTGAAGATGGAAATGAAAAAATGCACCAACAGGCATGTTTATGATTTTGACAATAAAGTGACATTTGCATTTGGCACACTTCAGCTTAGCGCAGCTCAGCTACCGTCAGCTCCCGTCAAGTGGTGACAAACAATTGTGCTCATATTTGGCGGCTGGTGTTGTAGTAGTTGTTGGCATTTTGGACGTTGCTAGCTGTTTAGTTCAACGTTCAATGCGTTGTTATTGTTTAGTGGGGTGTTCGGTGCTGGGTGTTTGGTGTTTGGTGTTTGGTGCTGGGTGTTCGGTACTAATGCCTCCAGTGATGCCACTTTTGGGGCGCCCGTGCACGTTTTCACACTTTTTAGTTAAGTTCTTGTGTTGCATATTGCATGCGGGATGAACAGATGAGCAGATGAACAGAAGAACAGAAGAAACAGAGCACAACAACAATGGATACGTCCGTGTGTTGCGCTTTCTTTATTTCTGATGAATATTTCTTTCTGATATTACTTTTACACTTGCGAGTGCTATGAGTGCAGACACTGGCACTGATACTGGGACTGGTACTTATGGAGAAGCTGCTGCAATTTCAAAACAAGCACTCAAACGGCAGTGAAAAAATCTGTGCATCTGGAAAAGTGTATGTTTTCCTTCCATTTTTTTTTGTTTTGCATTTTCATTTTCATTTTAAATGCGAGTCGAGGTTAAGTTGCAAATTTTTCGAGTGTTGCTGTTGGTGTTTGCGGCAAGTACACTTTTCGGTTTTTTGTAGTGTTGATTCGGGAAAAAATTCAAGTTGTTTTAATTGTGATTTAAACGATGCATTCTCAAATAATATTTGCGCAATAATTGTTGCTTTCACAATTAAGTTTTTCATTCATTTTATATGACTTCAATTTTGTCAAATGGAATAATTAATTTTTCTCCGTATTAAGGAGGAAATTGTTTAAAATTAATCGTCTTACAATTTATTTTGAATTTAATTCACATTAAAGTTATTTCAATGAAATTGATTTTACTACCGTCTTTCGCATGTAGCTCAAAAAGTCAACATTTGGAAAGTTTTTAATGCACCCTAGTTAATTTAAGCACCCAAGTCAATACTGCTGAAGTTAATCATACGCAAGTGTACAGAAATGGCATTCCACTATGGACATGCCCAATAAATCCCTCAAAAATAATCTCATTTATCCACCCAACCTTTCCTTTCACCATAGACGTGCAATATATTACTTCTTCAAAAATAATCTCATTTCAAATAAAATAAATCTTCCAAAAATAATCTTATATGTCAACCAGATCTCGCATTTCACCATACCTAGATATATATAAATACTTCAAAAATCTTTTTATTTCATGTAAAATAAATCTTCCAAAAATAAACAACTTTATCAACCAGACCAGTCATTTCGCTATAGATTATGCTTAATAAAAAGAAATGTGGCAATAACACGGCGCTTATGTGTTAGTTAGGTAGGTACGTGAAGTGAAAGAAGGATCGAAGTCTTTATCAATTAGCTAAGAAAGCCGTTTTAATTCCATATTAATCGTAAGTGTTGGAAGAAGTTAAGCATATTAGAACCAGCCAAACGAAAATAAGTAAAAAGATGTGAAAAATATGTACTTTTGAGACCCTTTTCGTTATTAATCCTTACAATATCTCCAACGTAGGCATTAAAAATAAAACCTTTCCTATTAAAACGTCGAAGTGTTTTCTCAGTGAAAGATAAAAATATCTTCAACTAAAGTTTCTTAAAATAATCAGCTTTAATGGATCGATCATCTACAAAACTGGTTATTTCTGTGAAAATTTTAAATCTTTTCATAAGTAACAAAAATAATTTATTTAAAGAATTCAAACCAATTGCTGGTTGATTTTATGTAGAACAGAAAATCATGAACTGTGCGCAATTCCATCTTATAATAGAAGACTATTATACATGATATAGGTTTCATTAGGTTGATAAAATAAGTTCACTTAAACTCTCTGAGACATATCCAACTTAAAGTTGCCAATATAAACAATATTGAATTATAATGAGTATTTAACTTTTATTTTAATTTATTGAATTAGTCATATATTCCTCCTCTTTGATTGGTGAAACGAGAGTAAGTGTCTAAAGTACTTTTACACAACAGTATTTGTGACCATTTGGGATATCCACTTTAACCAGAGCTCCATTGTATTATTATTATGAGCTACTCAGGTAAATTTTCAGAAATACTGTTTGAAGCTCAGTATATCTTCCTCATAAAATATGGTATATAATGCATTTATATTAAGAAAATGCAATTCTAAATTAATCTGTCATTGATTGGAGATACCGAAAAATTTCAACATTTCTCTTCTCTAGATCTCGAATTAGGTAATTCGTAAGTAATTCCTATACACATAATTCGGTCTGAAAAATGCCTTAATAATAAATTTGAAACATCCGAAAAAACTGGCTTAATCGCGTAGTACCTTTTTTTATTATTTCTTGAACAAGACTGTGAAGTACAAGTTGAAAAGAATTTATGAAATTCAGGTATTTATACTTAAGCTGACCCTTCTTAAACACAATAAAATTTAGCAATCTCACTTAAATATCAGTTTTTCAGTAGATTTGATGATTAGGAAACCCCCCACTAAGAGATTGCTCCTCATTTCCATAACTCTTGCCGCCACTGTAAGAAAAATAATGAAAATGATTCTCATCTACTTTGTTACTGTACACCGCTGAACTACACAGATTAAATTTATTGTAATTAGTTTTGAAACCTTTTCTTAAATAACAGCAGGGAACTCCTTCTAGGCTGAGCACCTAGCCTATCGAATTTATTACAGTAATACCAACGTATCAGCAAACGAATGTAACTACATTTAAATAATTTTTATAATAATCCCAGCAGTATATTTCAATACTAGATAAATAATATAAAGTTATTTGACTATTTCCTCATACTTAGGCATAAATGGGCATACTGTAGATATACCCTCTTATAGATTTTACTTTTTAATCATAACTCCAGTAAGATAATTTTTAAAGATAAAATCGTTGTGTTTTTTCTTACTCTTTTAGTCATTCAGTAAATCTCAAAACTGCAATAATTTTCATCTATTTACACAAAATGTCATAAAGATTCTTTCAATTATGTCAGAGGCAATGACTCCTATTTTTCAATACAAGAAAGAAACCAGCTTACAAGAATCACAACAAAAATGCTGTCATATCCAAACTTTTTTGGCATCTATTTAAATTTCTCATCCAATTTGCCAACTAATTTCTTTTTATGACTTTTTTAATAGCCAAACGGTATAAATATATAAACAATTCAGTCTCAGCCTGAGCCACACTACTCCAAGTAAGTACATTGTATACGTCACCCAACGTATTAGCTGACAAATACATCCCTTTAGCATTAACTATAAGGGTAGTAGCCTTTGTGCTCTACTCATGTTGACTGTCAAGTATCTTTGCTGCAATCTGAAGTCATCGAAATATATGAGTCAACTGGCTTTGTGCAACACAAGTCTTTATATAATGCACGTAGTTCAAAATATTGTGTTATGCCTCAGATACCTACATTGGATGGGTAGAGAAGACTTATGTGACAAAATTACTCTGTAATGCTACATGCTCTGCTTTGTTTTCTTCGGTACTTACATTGTAAATTCTAATTGCGATATGTATATTTTGTATGCATAAATACATACATCCTTTGTATCAAAATTTGATTAAACTTTTATGTCATTACATTCTTTGAGGGTCTGATTTGTCTCTGCGCTCCTGTTGCACTTCCACTTGTCAGAGAATGCACTTCATTCATTCTCTGCCATTGGGGTTAATAGATTCTTAATGGCAAATTATGTTTTGAGAACTCAATTGTTGCTCAAAGTATAATTAAATTATTTCCATTTATCGAATAAAATTCGTTCCTAGAAATTAAGTACATACACATATATTAATATGTAAATATGTAAAATATATATAAAGCTTTTTTTTGATACAAGTTCAAGTAATCCTAATATTATTGTATTGTACTTAATTTCGTAACTCTTTAAGAATAGCAGCAGATAAATTAATTTAGCACTTCTAAGTTTTCGAAACCATAGTTTTCTATGTACTTAGTTGATAATGCGAATAATTGTACCCCGATTTTGCAATATTCCTAGAAATTAAGATAATTATATACATCTGAGAAATTTGAGTTAATTACAATTTTCATTGTTTCTATTCATTAAATATATAATTAAAAAATAGATTATTTCAATGGAAACTATGACAGTATTGTTTGACGTCTTTCATTTTTTTTTATTAGATTTGTATTTAAAGTGAATATATACATTTCAATCTTGTCTAAACGTTTATTTAAGTGTTTGTTAAGTATAAGTACATCTTAGTATGTGACCTGATTCACTAAAACTACATCTTTGGAACGAGTTGAGAAGATCTCAACCATCTAACTATGAAAAACTTACGGCTCTAATCGTTTTTCGGTAATCGGGGGTGAAATATAAGAAATATTAAAATGTTTAAATTTATCTAAGCTAGGAGGGTATCTTATTTTAACACAAAATATATCGTGCAAGGAATAAAAACCATACAAATATAATAGGTATGAATAACGCAAAAATGAACCTAACAATTTAGTGCATAAAAAATATCGAACCAAATTATAAGGAACCGCATTTATGTTTATTTTTTTAACCGAAATTAAAATAATGAGCATGTCCTTATGTCCCTTTAAAAGTCCTTATTCGTCTTAACTTAGTAAAAGTTCATTATCATACGTAGAAAAAACAGTTCTGGCTTATATGATATCCCAATGTTTCATAAATTGAGCTTTCATAAATTCTAAAACTTTCTTAGCGAAATTCGAACTTTAAACAAATAGTTTAGATTCTCATCAAAATCATTTTCCTCTTTAACCACAAGTCTTTATATTAAAAAAAAATTTGCAATTAATAAAGACATATTAGTCCAAAACTTTATCATAAGAGGTATTACTTAAAGATTTAGAGATTTAAAACATTACTCTAGCGTAGCCTAATATTTTCTGTATAAAATTTCATCACTATTTTAGGAACACTATATGAAGGTTGAATGGTGTGAACTGAAAATTGATCTTCACAAAATCCTATCAATAAATTTTTTCATATATTTACATTATTATAATCATTTTCTTAAATTACTGGTACTATGAGAGAAGTGGACTAAGGAAGATACTAAATTCTTACTTACCTTTAAAGACGTATATATTTCAAGCAGATACCTGACCTTATTCGGAAGCACAAGCATTGCTATCATCTTAGTTTTGTCTTGATTAGGTTAGGTTAGGTTATACCGGCGAACCCTAGGGGATCCATATTGGCCTATTAGCCCATTGTGTTCTCACATATAGAGGAAAACTCAGGGTTTAAAACTATTCAGAACTTGTGGCAAAGCTGACAATGCTTATTAGTGGGAGGTCTTGTAATTGATCGATATCCTCAACAAAGGTGACTCCTAAAGTGTTGTGTCGCTGCCGCACATAAGCTAGGCAAAGACTAGTCTTACGTCATCATGACCTCACGTTATCATCAATATCTTTTCTGGAAAGCGATTGTACTATTTATAAATTCCTGGTTGTCACAAAATTTTTCTTTTTGATGGCCTATTATTTAACAAATTCTATTATTGCTAAAAAATTCCTTGAACAAGCGTTTGTCACAGGAAAATTGCGGAAAGAGTTGTCCTTGGTACATCACATATCGAATCTCTTTACTTTTTGATCGCACCTCGTAAATCGTCAAACTGTGTGAGGTTTATATTTCTATTCCAATTTTTTTTTTGTGATAGAAAAGTTGAACTTTTTTATCAACATTTTGAAAGATGCTTTCAAATTTTAGTTAGTTTGAAGAGAAATAAAAATAATTGCTAAAGGACTGCTACACTAGCTAAACATAATTATTTAATATTGCTTTTCTATATGGAATTAAATTTTAACGTCAGTTATGACGGTGGTGACTATTTTACTTAATAGAAGCTATTGTATTTAATAGAAAGGTTTCAAACAATAGTGAATTTTAACAACAAAATTGTTATTTTTATTTTTAATTAATTTAATTTTTTTAAATTGTGGGACTATGGTTAACTAAAACTTTTTATTGGATCATTAGATTCAGAGAATTTAATGAGTATAGATTTGATTTTTATAGCAATTTAACACATTTAAAATAATATATGACTAAAAAACTATTTTCATGTAGAAAATGATATTAACGAAATACAATAAAATTTGCTTTTTAATTAAAATTGATTAAATTCAAAAAATACATGATATCGACCTTAATAATTTACATTTCTCTGTATTTTAGTTGGATTGTGTTTTATGTATCTTGAATAACATTAAAACAATATAATTACTATTTTTATCAAAATTA
Source organism: Teleopsis dalmanni (assembly GCF_002237135.1). Taxonomy (NCBI): domain Eukaryota; kingdom Metazoa; phylum Arthropoda; class Insecta; order Diptera; family Diopsidae; genus Teleopsis; species Teleopsis dalmanni. The sequence continues at coordinate 88,595,398 of NC_051847.1, read as the reverse complement.
AAGTTATATCTATATTTATACAGATATTTTAATGAGACCATATTCATATTAACAAAATAAGAGCACAAATTAAGTTAGCCCAATAAGAACTGAAATTGTTAATTATTTGTTTATAATTTTTAAAAAAAAGTTGAATGAATGAATACTAACAAGTTTCCAACAGAGAATCACATTTCAGACAACTGACCCAACACCGTATTTGACTTGTGTGGTTTGAATATGGAGTTTTGTCAACTTATTGTTGTTGTTGGTACTCCTGCAAATATACTTGATGTGTTAAATTAGAACGAACGCATAAACAACAGATATACTTAATTGAATTAACTTCTGTAGTTTCGTTGTTAAATTTCAATACTACTAATTGATTTTTATAAATAAACTCAAGTAGTTATAGGAAGAAGTTTAGAAACATATAACTGGTGCTCCATTTGCAAAGCAACTGAAAATTTGTTTTATTTCTCTTAAAATCAGTTCAATATCGTTTCAGTAATAATGTGCTACACAGTTTAATATCAATTTTGATAAGGAACATCGTTCATGCTTTGCCAGAAACACATTAGAATTAATTAAAAGACTTTATCAACTGTGATAACCTTGGTAGATCACCGCAGATCTACTTCCTTTGTTTCTCTATTTCTTTCCGAATAAATAAAAAGAAGTTACGTCTTCTCATAGAATAGTTCCGGTTCCAGCACGACGCAGAACCTATACGATACAAAAATTATATGCGGAACATTTATCGCTAAAGAAAAATTTTTAACATTGTAAAAAAACAACCCTATAGACTCCATAACTAAATGTTTTAACCAATTATAGTCAATTTTTCAAGATAATATTTCATTTAGACCACCAAAAGTCTTTATTGATTGCATAAGGCAATATTTTTTGATTGTATTTACTCAAAAGTGCTTTGTGCTCTAGGCACAGATGGAACCTGCTGTTAATAAGTCAGTGTAATTTATACTATATTTCCACTATCACATTTAAACAGTTTTGCTCATTAATATCGTTAATGAAGATAATTTGACATACCAAGAGCTCTCATATAAATGAGTTGATTGTAAATAAATCAACTGATTTAAGGCAAAAAGTGTCGAATGTAAGCCTTAGAAATTAATTTCCCACAAAAAAAATGACCAAAAGCAAACTATTTCACATGCATAAATCAGCTTATGCGTATGTAAACGACCAATTCTTAATGTCATTAACATAAATTATTTAAGCTGCAGTGGAAACATAATGTTACCGGTTTTCAGCTTCATTTTGTAGTTATTTGGCTAAAATATGGTGGTGCCAAATTAAACGTCTTTATAAATAAATGCTTAGATACATTATGCTACCTACTTGTGAGATATTATTTATGGCAAAAATGATAAGTTCATAATTTTAATTCGTACTTTTAATAACCCTTTATCCACTCTAAGTAAATCATATTCAAGTTGGTTAAAACCTGACATAACATTTCTGTTGCAGTATATAATTGCTACATCTTTAGCAAATGTTACAATGAAAACTAGATCAATTATTAGCATATCAGAGTTTGTAGTATAATCATTGGTAAAGTATATAAAACAAATCACCAATGATGGTTAGTTTCTTTTGGAGAAATTTGAAGATGTAAATAATTTACGCTTAACTTTAATGGATCTGTTCAAAATATTTACTATATAACTGATAGAACGTTTGAAGGTATTAAGCAGCGAGTTTAATGAAAATGGCAAGATTAATATTAATCATTTTCTCTTATTTTAATTTAAGAAGTTGAACGGAAATATTTTTCCACACTAAATCGATACTGACTTGGAAGAATGTATACCAGTACTGGGCTGAAATATACACCCTTACTATTTGATACATTCAGTTCTGAAAATGATATTTGTTTTTATTTTAAAGGTCGAGATGCCTTTTCTTTCATTGTTACTAGAATTTTGTGGCCAAACCAGCTCTCCACCACACAACGTTCACAGCTGCGAAGTAATAAAACTTTGCGCCAAACAAAAAAAAGGAACGGAAGGATGAATCCGCCTTGTAATTTTGTGTTGTGTTGTACTTTAGCTCCATTTTACGAGGAGGAAAAAACTGCAGAAAGAAAAAAATGTGTTAAGGATTTTTTAATTTTGTAATTTTTTTATTCATTTTCATTTCTGTTCTCATTTTCATTTAATTTTTTTTTTGTTTCTTTTTTTTTGTAATTTTTTTGGGGTCACAGATGACTCCGATTAAATTCACAACAACGTTTTACTTTATTGAAGTTATACTCTGGCACACAGCTTCATGTACCATGTACGCCGTTCTGAGTTTGTATTCATTTCATTATATCCTCCTTGACATGGTTTGATCTCAAATCCCTTCATTTTGTTCGCTGCTTGTTGGTGTTGTTCCTTCGCATTGTTACCCTTCTAGTCCGAGTTCTCGCCATGCATATTGATATTCACTTCTGTGCTAAGCTCCGAAGCAGAAGGAGCACATTTGTTGTTATCCTGCGCTTATTTTTATTTGCTTAGTTTGCTGTTAAAAAAGAATATTTGTACAAATTTTTCGACCCAAATATTTTAAACAAAATACGTGGATAAAATTTAGTGCTCGAATTTCATAGAACTGCAATTTTCTGTGCTGACATTGCGGTTTGTGTTATCCGAAAGTGAAGAATTATTCATTTTATTTAGGTAAACTTTGTAGTCAACAATGTGCTCAGTCAATAAAATCAATCTAAAAGTATGAACGAACGTTTTACCTCGTTTATTGAATAAAAATAATAAAGAAAAAATATCATTCACCTTCTGACAGCAATGTCACGAATTAAGATGCTTTTATATTTTAAATAGAAGAGGAGAAAGTCAATTATTATTGGTTTTTAAACTAAGTAAAACTAAGAACTATTTTTAAACTTAAAAATTTAAAATTCAATTATTTTAGCAAAGATTTGCATTTGTTTAAACGAATTAATATTTAATTTTATTACCTATTTAGCACATAGATATGATAACGTATATAATGGTTTGAAAGCATTTTTATTTATCTGTGCCTTTAAAATGTTATCCTGTCATACTGAAAATCATAACTTTTCTTTTCTTTAATTTCATATATCCTTAGATATTAAAATTGTTATGCATTCTTCCTTCGTACGTAAGACACATACGCTCCGATAGTTTTCCTTCCTCATAAATATACTTTGTGTGCAAGTTTATTGAATTATTTCTTCAAACGATATCTTTTTATTCAATTTCCTCGTAGCTATTTTACCATTTTAAGGAAAACACATTATTTCAAAGGACAAACAAAGTCTTGTGTTTTGTGCTTGTGGAAAAATCCTTACTACAGACAGATTCACATCCAGAATTCTAGAAAATATTGCATTAAGATTTATGTGAAATTTGCGCATTTCCTCGAATTTAATTAAAAACGATCTAATGTAAATAATTAATTAATTAATTAAATAAACAAACTATATGCTACAAAAAAAAAAATGAATAATATAATTTCTTTTTTTGTTGCTTTTTGCTTAGTAATTTTTTATAATTTTTATTATAAAATTTTTAAAATAAAAACATTTTTACTAAAAAGAAACCCTAATACTAAAAAATTTAATTATTATTAAATTAATGCTCTAAGAACAATAATCGAAATATGAAAGAATTTATAATCTAAAATCTGTATGATACTAAATGATCAGTTGGTATTAACCAATCGGTATGGTATATAACACTAACTCCACACTTGTTCAAATAAAATATTCCGGTACGAAACGTTGATTAAGAAGAAAAGAGAAATAATATTGAGAAAATAAGAAAATAATCAAAAAAAAACATAAATAAAACAATGTATCCGAATTTGTTATTCAAATTTAATTCTATCTCGTACAATTCTATACTTAATCATCTTCTTATACTATATATTATTAATGTTTCATTCCCTTAACAAATATTGTTAAGAGATATTCTTATAACACAATTAAAGATTATTATCAATCATCCTAGAACTATTATACTAATGTTCGCAAGTTCTTTACCTTTTGTTGTTTTGAGGAGTCCTCCTAAAGTGTTGCGAATTTAGTTTTTCCTTATTGGTTTTTCAACCAGACCCAACTCCCTACATTAAAAATTACATCTTCTCTTTAACCTTCTCTAAATTCTCTTCACCAACATATGCAAACATGAATTTGATATTCATAAATATATAATAGGGCAGGACCACGGTTGCCACTTGAAAATTTTTTTCTGTACCAAAATTGGTTTAAAAAGGTACCATTTCTGTAAAAAAAGGTCCAAAATTTTTTTGGACCTTTTTGTTTTCTCGTTCTGTGTTTTTCATAGTGTTATAAATGAACAAAATATAAAATAGTGCAAAATTGCATTTATTAAAAAAATTAATTGGAAATATCCACAATAAAGTTGGGTTGTCAAAAATGTACCATTTTTTGAAAGTGAGTACCAAACGAAAAAAAAAAAAAAAGTACCAATTTTGGTACTAAAGTACCATAAGTGGCAACCGTGGGCAGGACTTTATTTTAACTTCACAGTTATTACAAATTTGAATCAAATTATATATCGCCAAGGCATTTATATTGTTTCTGTATATAATATATAAGCATCACCGTTTGCAACTCTTTCATCCCACGTTACTTTATCCTTAGGAAAACAAATTCTTTTTGAGAAATTCGCTTAAAGGTCTACGATTATTATCTAGAGATTCAATAGTTATTCCTTGCGGATCGTAAGGAGTAGTAAACAAATTGTGACTGCTAAGAATACAAGTTTTTTTATTTTTATAATAAATACATAAACTACAGCTATATAAATGTGCTTAAGAAATCAATTTATTTTTACATAAATTTCTTTTGCTCTAATACTATACTAGTATTCTACATTCTTTCTTAAAAGTATTAGATATAAAACATTTATTTCTTCTAAAATAAATCGAATTACAATTTTAATATTGTACATCAAACGATCAAAAATCTCTGCAAAAAATCCACATGAAACATATAATAAAACATATAATGAAACATATAATGAAACATATAATGAAACATAATATAATGAAATATATAATGAAACATTTTTTCAACTACAAAATTATAAAATTAGTTTTATCTTTTCGCAGAAAACAGTTTTTCTAAATATGATAAACTACCATATAAAAGTTTCTAGTTCGCAATTGAACCATATGCTATATATCAATTATTGAATTGATAAATAGGTTATTACCAATTAATATTAAATATATATTATTTCATAGTGCCTAAGGTGAAATGTCTTCAAATAATCATTATATTCCATTCTATTCAATAGTTTCAAATAATACTAGGTAGTGGAGTAGTACATTAGATTTAATTCATAATATTATATTAAAATAACTTACATTTACTATTTATCCCTCGACGAATATATAGTAAATCTAAGTGTATTATGTTTAAAAAAGTGCTATAAAGGAGCACTCATGTAAATACCGGCTTATTTTTATTTTATATTAGGCTGTAATAAATTTTAAAATTATGTGTTCATTCGATATAGATATGAATATATAATTACATATTAATAGAGTATTGGTTTTAAACAGAGCACAACACTGCGATCTTTGCAGATCGTTTCTGTTGAATCCGATAATATTTTAACAGTAAACACTGAGCTCTTCGAATGAAGGTCAAAATGTTACCTGTGTTCATTCCTAACATTTGATGGGTATAGAAACTTTCCAGATAATACTTTCCAAAATGTCGAAAATAATGTGACTAGACGTTTTTTTTCATGTCTGCCCAAACGAGCCCGGATTATTGAGATAAACCCTAGAAAATGCAAACAAAATATACATTTAATCGAGTTTTTATACTGACGTAGGTAGGTCAAACGTACCTAACTACAACAATAATGGTTGGTCCCTTTAATGGGAGTGTCGTTATGATTGTCGTTATAACGTAATTTACGCGTTTAAAATTATTGTGTTCATTACTTTCATTCGACGTGTAGTTACATATTACAACAGTGTTAAGTGCTCCAAAGAACACAAATATATTAGATGGAACTCACTCCCTCTCTAGGATGAAAATGTTCCGGCGGAATTTCAATGAAGCGTTCACTGCTGGTGATCATGTTAACAGCTATGGACTCTGTAACAATCAAAATTGATAGCTGGTATCACACCTTCGCCAGTTTCAAAAAGTTTAGTCGCAAAAGATTTTCAGATCAATTCCTCACACAAACTTTTTTGTGGATGCTTTAATCTGTCAATAGTAACTAGTGGATTTTCAGTGCCTCATCACTGAAGATAATACAATGCAAAAAATTGACACCAATTTTGGAATAAGTTTTTTATATAGTAAAATGGTAAATCGTGAGGTAAACATATATTGCGTTGGATGTACTACTGAAGAAGGGCTACCTAATTACAACCACGATAACCATGGAAAACGCTATATATATTTATAGCAGTATATATATGTAGCTAAATATTAATCAATGTGTTGTATGATATTTTCAATTTTTAATAAAATGTCATTTGTTGCAAAATAATAAAAAAAATGAAAAGGAATTCATTTACAAAATTAATCTCAGTTTTTAGAAAATCAATAAAAGCTTCTTCCTTCGCAAAGTCTTAAAAAGTAATAAACAAAATATTTTCAGCATCAAAACATTTCAATGTCAACAATAAATCCACAAAAGTAGGCGATATTTCTATCTTATTTATTTACTTTTTGCTTTCTTATGTATTTTATTGTAAACGCTTAATGCATATAAAAGCAAAAGTTTTTCACATTGTCCCTGTGGAAAAATTATTAAAAATTACTCTGCACTTTTGTTTGTCGAATCCATTGTTATACACTATTTTCTGATTCTACAACCATTTCCATTGTATTCTGAATGCTCTCACTACAATAATTAGTACTGTACCTTCGGAAGAACACACATATGTACACGTATATCTGAGTCCTTTTCTATATATTAATTCGCTCAGATGGGTATGAGCAAACCAAGTGCAACCTCCTGTGCGGATTCATTCCTTTGCATTGGAATATGCCAAGCAATTCGGTCATTATTATAAGTAAACTTTGTAGAAGTTTCTTTTTAATAATATTAAATTTAATTAAAAACTTTAAATGTTTGTAAATATTAAAATAAATGTTATTTATGAAAAACTTCAATAAACTCAAATATAATTGCAAAATTAAAACTCAAAGCACTTCATATAAAACTCAAAATTAATTTCATGTGTGTATAAAACTTATATTTAAATAATAAATATAAATATGTAATATAAATATATATAAAATATGAAACTTCATATTTTATGCATATATTAATTTTTTTTTTAATATAAAAATTTTTTCACTTTTGGTTGTAGGACATAGGAATATTTTTGGCAACTGGCAGTCAAGTGACCCGGGCAGACGGAGTGTTTCAGGTAAACACTCGGTATTCCCAAAAAATTTGAGCATATCGTTGACATCATGCAAACAATTATTGAAATTGAATACAAGATGAGAAGACTTAACGATATGTAAGCTTCTGTATGCAAGTCGTTTTAAGAAAAAATCCAGTTCTCTCATTGAGATATCCCGTAATGATATAAGTCTTGTGGTAGCTTTGCTAACCGGTCATAGCTAATTAGAAAAACATGCTAGAAAATTGAATCTTCCGATTAATCATACCTGTCGCAGTTATGAAGAGGACGATAAAAGTTCATCAGAATTTTTGGCAGCTCCAGAACTTCCCTCTAATAAGCATGGTGATGCAAGTTATGGATTTCTTACTTTAAAAATAAAGGCATTCATATTAAAAATTCAGAAAAAATCTGGTAAAGGGTGTCCTAAAATTACATTATCAAAAATAAAAATTATAAAATTCATCAGGATTTTATTATCAACTACGACTTTGTTGAGCAAATAAAACAAAAGCTGGAATAAATAGCCCAAAAACAAGAAATTCAATTTCTTGGAATCAGTCAATAAATAGAGCGTACTATTTAAGTATTCTAAAACCTAAGCTCTTAAATTTTTGCTCAAATTTTTTGGTTTCCCTGTTCAAGATAAGATAACTATATAGGGAGAGAGAGAATATAAACATTGTACAGTACAATATAATCCAATAAACTCAATCTCGCTCTGTCAAACACATTAATGGACACTAAACACTCAGTATTATCTTTTTTCAATATAATATAAATACTTTACCTTTGTACTTCAAAATTTTAATAATAATTTTTTAAAAAAGTATTTTTTTTTATTATCATAAAACAATTTCAACTGAAATATAATTATTCTTATTGGAAATTTCTCCGAAATAAATTTAAACTTATATATTTACATATAATTAATTTAAAAATAATATAATTAATTATTCTCTTTTTATGACATTTTAGGGTCAGTGCTCGGCTGGTACACTGCCTGTGGCATGGGTCGATGAAGGTCCCGGCCCTCCATGTCCGATATCGTGTGAACAATTACGTTTAAATAATAAGAACAACATAAAGAAAAATAATTTTAGTGCACTAACTAACAATAATGATAAGAGTAAATACATTATGAATATAAATACAATTAATTTTAAGGCAAATGGTAATAATAACAACAACAATTACTACAATAATATAATAATGAAGAAAGTTCGCAGAGATGCCAGCGAGCATTTTTATGACGGAAGTGAAAGTATATCACCCACAACAATAACATCAACAACGACAAGTGCGACACCAAAGGATACACCAGTTACAATGCAAAATGATGGCAAGGCTCCAACAGCAAATAATGAAGTTCAAAATACTAATAACATCCTTAAAATGAGCACGACCAACAGAAACCAAAAAACGTTTAATAATTTACACATAAAGCATTCGAGGCAGGATATAAATCCAAAGAACAATAACAAAGTTATTATGAACAACAGAAACAAAAAGGAGAAGAGATATACTGCTGCAAAAGATGTTGATGAAGTGAAACAGCAACAACTACAACAACAACAGCAACAGCAGCAAAAACAAAACGAACGTAAAAGAAATGAAAAGCAGGAACAGTGCCTTGATTATTTGGGCGATGCAGATGAATCTAGTCCGGCATATTTATGCAGTCTTAAGTCGTCCAAAGAATTAATAGCACGATTGCGAACGCTCCGACTTAAGAACTGTTGCGAAAGGAACCTCTTCAGCGCTTTGCATACAGTCGCATTAAATGCGACACTAAGTGGTGGCAGCAAGTGTGTACGTGTCCTGTCGGATATAATGGATTTGGATGCACTGGCGACACGTATTACTTGCGAGTTGGCTGAGATACTTTTTCGTTTCGACTGTCGACAGGTTTATTCCTTAATCCATCAGTGCAACGACTGCAAGGTGAGTAGACATTTATTTTTGACTTATGCGGAATATAAATAGCAATATCCTCAATAGACTTTCATATATAAAAAACTGAGAGTGATTTTATTTTTTACAGGGAAATATTCAAAAAATTATAATATATAAATAAATTATATTATTTAAAAAAAACTAATAAATTTTCGATTTGTAATATTTATTCGAAGTGGAATTAATTTCAAACTCAAAGATTAAATGTTGATTTGCGAAGTCAAGAGAGTACTGTACAAAATTATAATAATATATTTGCGAATAGAGAAGCGAGTCTTGTAAAGAACATTTGAATTAAAATAATTTTTGGTTGAATGATATATTGGGTCAACTCAGCCACTTTCACGGATACTACCAAATATTATTTATCAATAAATATTATTCAGAAATATTTATTGCTAAATATATGTAGTAATTTTTGAACTGACAGCATCAAGAATTGATATAACAAAAACTTTAAAAAAGACGAAATGTTAAAAGTAGAGCCCCAGTAATTCGGATTTTTAAAAATTGGAGTCAATCCGAGTTATTCAGACATTTGGATTGCAAAAGTCGTATTAAAAATCTACAAAAATATCTTTTAAAGGGTATTCTAAAATTCAGACAAGAATTGGAATATATTTGGATTATATATATATTATATATAAAAAACGCAATTTTTTTTAAATTATTTTTTTTTATTGAGTCGTAAGGTACACTGATTAAGTATGGAAAAATATACACAGCAAACGACCTCCACGACTTGCTAGCACATAAGCAAAATTTTGTTGAAGTTTTCCATAGTCAATATGCAGATACATATATGCCTTGAATTTCTTTAATGTAGCATAGAATTTCCTTCTTCAAGCCACGTGTATATGTTGGCGTAGACTTTTCACTTCATTTAACCTCATAGAAAGAAACCCACTGGTGCTATGTCATACGCTCTTAGACGTGTACTCTTATCACCGAAAAGGGATAGTACACTGTTAGCATATATCTCAAGCTATGATGACCATAGCTCCAACCATTAAACCAAAATCTGCTCCAAACAGTAATATGTTAAGGCTCCATTTGTTTCTCGACTATTACATATCACTTCTCTAACCGCAAATGGAACAACTTTTACAATTAACAAAGCCATCCAGATGAAAATGTACTGCATCACTTAAAATGCGATGAAGAAAATGCGACGGGAAGAAAACGCTATTAAGAACATATAATGAATAAATAAAACATATGTACAGCGTTATTTGTATAGTGAACTTCTCACTAGCTTAGTATTATCGTAAAACTTCAAGTCTATAGTGTTCACCGATTTTTACCCTAGTCATTGACTTTAAAAATTGACTATATGTCTAGCAGTTCATCTTTGTATTAAAAACTTAAATCGAAATTTTTCACAAAACTTTGCTTATTCTTATTTTGCTGTGTCTTTATCATGTATAAAAAAAAGTCCCTTGAAGCTGTATGAACAAAATCCTTTTGATAAAATTTTTCTGTCATTTTTCTTGAAAATAAAAATTGTCTTCGTATTTTGTCTGACGGCTCCATTTTAAAGTATGCCAAAAATCTTTGCTTTCTTGTCAAACCTTTTGGCATACTTGCCTAAAAAGATAATTTCTTTTTTTTTTTATTCAAAAATGAGTTTTGGATAAGAAAAGTGCTTGTCATTCGCAAATTTGTCTTAAGTTTCTGTTTCTTCTTAATAATTTGTCACTAATTTATTGATTTGTAATACTTTAAAATTAAAAATGCGTAGAAATTATAAAAAGTATAGTCCACAATTGCACATAATGAATAGTTATACTCAAAATAGATCCAGTCAAAAAATATATAAAGGTCAGAGTCCCAAAGCTATAAGCAAAAACTGACTAGCTACCCTACATAGCACTAACTAATCTTAGAGTAGTCACTAGCCGTACGTGACGGTATGCAGATCTTAGATCAGTCATTGAATAATCAGCGAACCTTTTGAGAAATATATTAATTAGTTAAAGAGAAGTGAGGAACTCTGTAGAAACCCCCTAGCTAAGAAAGAGTAAAAATGCCCAGTTGCACTAACTCAGAAAAACTTCAATATAAGACATGAGATTAATTCATGAGTATGCGGCAACCTATATTTAATCAGAATTTATAAGCAAATGTTTACTTAATCAGATTCGTACCTTTTTTAGCTTATAAAATAGAAATCGTTCTGATTCTATCGCTTCTAAGAACAGCAATCAGTGTAAGAATAAATATTTGTCCAGGGTCTACTCTGGCTAGACATTGATAAGATTCTAGCAAACCTTCGTATTTCTTTATTAAGACATATAAATATGTTAGCTAGTGTACATCTCGAGTTCTATGCCTAATAAACCATTTATTCTTTCAAAAGATAAAGACGCATTTTCGTAGTTAGCAACTTACTGTTATATATGTTGCTTTAAATTATATATAAAGATTAACTAAAAATATAACCATTTTATTTAGTAGTATGGAACAATATAATTGTGCACAAAATTTTCTTCTATCCAAAAAAAACATAAGTGACATTTTGTGACTATAAAGCTATAAATGGAATTACTAAAGAATATTATTTTTGTAAAATCTGTATTTCAGATCTGCCATAATATAATTAGACACTTACAAAAAGATTCTGCATTTGTAACTTAAGGGAATATTAAATTTTTTGATATACATGTTAATTAGTTAATTTTGACCCTACTTTTAACACTTCAATTCTTCAATAGAAACTTCCTTCTCGATATGGTTATGGTCTGCTAATTTTACAAAATGATTTTGGATATATTTTCGGGCATATTTTCATGAGAACAGTATTTATTTCATGCCATTATAATCCCTGTACAGTACATTTATTCGCAATCATATCTTCTTAGATTTTTGGATTATTTTAAAAATATTATGCACTAATTGGTCACTGAATTTGATTGATATGGGTACCGATACGCTCGTTGAGTATAACGAGAATAGAGGGTTTAGTCTCAGAAACTGTAGAACTATGTTAATAATTTCTATTTCAGTTCTTTAAGTTTTAAGTATTTATTGCCCACTTATAAATATCAAAGTTTGTGAGCAGATCACCACGAATTGAGCATATTCTTACAAAAAACATTAAGTTTATAATTAAACCACAACCAAGAACTATTAAAATTTCTTACTTACTTACTTAATTGACCATTACAGATGTGAGTCGCGTCGAGTAACCTCCATCAGCCAGCCCGAGTATTAATGTACTTTAAAGTATTCAAATAGAAGTAACAATAAAAAATTGACAATAAAAATTCCATTGTCTGTATAACATGCCTAACATATGACCGTTAGTCATATGACTGTCCGCATGTGCTGACCCTACAAATCTTTAAACAGAAGTAATTTCCTTCATGTTCCACCAAACGGACACCAGCTCCGATATTTTACTTAATATATATGAATTAAAACGATTTTGGTTGGTTTATCTTGATTATTCTATAATCTTTTATACTTAACACTATAGAACCGAAATAGAAAATTCTACTAATGTTTCATTTAAAAAAAAAACAATTTTCCTTTATGCTTAAAAGTTGAAGACTTCTTTGAAATCTCTATTTTATTAGCTTTATTATAAATGAGTATTGAATTTGAGAATATTAACGAGTCAGGTATATAAATAAGAAGACTATCAAAATGATAGTGATTCAATATCGAGTGAGTTCAATTTTAAATATTTATTCTCACAAATCTCCAAAAAGTATTCAGTATTCTAACTGCATGCATATGGTGTCGTTGAAAGGGTTCCAAGTGCTCTGTTACTAGTCCCCTATATAATAGACACAAAAAAAGGACAATAACTGCACTAATGAGAACGAAACATTCTAAAACTGGCACAAATGCGAATTGAAAACAGAAGGATTATGAAAGGTAAAAGCACAAATTGAGACCTCGACACAACTGTGAATTGCACTGATTAACAGCACTTAAAATGGATGCATTAAGCAGCCAGTGGTTTTCATATTAAATGCAGTTAAAAGAAAAAACCAACAAAATAAATTAAATACAATAAATACACTGAAAAAAATATCTGAATCAACTGTCATGAACAAGAAATTTTTAGCAAAAAAAATAAAAATGACTGCTACTAATAAATTTTTTTAATTTTTAAATTAATATTTTGTTTTTAGTATATAATTTTAATCAATTATTTTAATTACATATATACTGAATTTAGTATGTAACTATTACTTTGACAATTTATGTAGTTTCCTCCGTACTTGTTCCACGTTGACCACATAAATATTTAGTAGTAGAAGAATTAATTTGATTTTATTGTGTAGTTACTCTTTTTCTAATATTTCTTCTATTAATTTTTGGTTGTATTGTCCTCATTTTGCTACCACATAAATTTTTTTACAGTTTAATTTTATTAGCAGTCAAATCAGATGTTGCACTGAACTCTCACTTTTTAGCAGCTGTGCGCTCCACTCTTTACGCATAGCTTTTGTTTCCTCGTAAATATTTTCACTTTCTCAAACTCTGTTTGCAGTCACATATCTCTGCATCTGTTATCCTTTCTTCCAGAGTCTGTAGAACTGGAAAGCACCAATTTCCACACAAGAGAAAATTTTTCACACGAAAACCAAAACAAAAAAACTGAACTCTTTGAGAAATCCGCACAATTTATATAAGGACGAACAATACTACAAATTAAAATTTTAATAAAATTCAAAAAAAAATTTAATAAATAAAATTAAATTATTAAAGAAATATATATTAATTTATTATAATAAATTTTTGATGGGTCTAATTAATTTATTTAAAAACAATTAAATAAAATTCAGTACAAAAACCCAACGAAATTTCGCATGCAAAATAAAATTTTTAATATAAAAATGTTTTTTCTCTTAAATCCTCTTTACTCTGCACACATGTCTGCTCTTCTCTCCGTATCTACTCTTTCAGTTGTCAACTTTTCTCTACAAATACATTTGTTTAGCAATCATTTTGAAAGCTTCGTCTTTAGTTCCAATGCTTCTAAGACCACCCTTACTTCCAAACGAATACTTCCACGGCATGGATTTGCTGAATGTGTTGAAGTACTCGTATTTTAGCCTTACTTCGCCTTCATCTGTCATTTCAATCACGTTTTTTCTTATTTTTTATATATTATTTTACTAAATGATGCTACAACCCCAAAAGATGCCACTTTTAGGTTTTTACGTTAAATTGGAACAAAACGAATTTTGGTATTACATGAGTGGCCTACAGTAGTGCTCCTTTCGGTATCTTACAAAGCATATTTTCTTCTTCAAACAACAGAATTTGCTCTGCTTTTCGAGGTCAGTAATTATTCTGCACGTGTTCAATTTTGTTTTTTAATTGAATAAATGTGAAAACAAATAAAATTAACACAATTATTAAAAAATTGTAAGAATAAAATAAAGTAATTAAAATAAAAATTATTTTATGTCATTAAAAAGAATTATATTTTCTTTTACTCTGCAAGTATACTCGTGTGTACATTCAGCAAAAATATTTTTGAAGTTATTTTTTTTTACAAAAGAAAAATGTTTTAAGTCCCAGAATTTTTTCATAATGATACTTATTTTAATATCCTCTTAACCTAAATATTTACTTAAATTATGTATCTATTTTTAATACGTTCTGTTAGAACTTTAATGACAACCATTTTAATAGAATGGTATTATGTCACAGTGCGATATGCTTATAATGGAAAATAGTTTAAATTTGCAATATAAAAAATTGAAATACTTAAAAAATATAATCAAAATTTTTCAATATTCTTAAAATACTTATTAAATAAGAAATAGATATCGTAGAAATAAAATAATATTTATTATATGTCATGAAAATTATCAAACGAGTACATAGTAAAATTTAGTATTAGAATTCTCAGTTTATTACATTAACTTATACGTGGATCATGTTTTTACAAGCGGATCTATTTTTAACCTCATCAAACCCAATTGAACTGACATTTCTTTTATAAACTCCTTTTTTAAAATAAATATACCCGTGTCTCAGGAAAAAATTTTATTCTAGACTCATGGGTTTTGAAAATTATCATTTACGACCAATATTTGAGACTCTGTAACTGACAGGAACCTGACATTTTTTAGAAAGTTTATTATATAATTATTGATCAATTAGCCCGTAAAAAAACAAAACTATTATTATAAAGATAATAAATTGAGCGTTGTTTAAATAACATAAATAATTAAAATGATTCATGTTTAGTTAATTTACGCAAAAATTTTTTTTTTAAAATATGCATAAAATAATTCGCAGTTTTCATTTAAAATTAATTTAGATTCATCATAAAATTTGAATAAAAAATTTATATCGATGTTATTATTTTTAGTAGAATTTAAAATAAAAATTATATTTTCGGCACCAAGTTTTTTTGGTATACCCACTTAATTTCACTTTAATAAAATTTGATAAAAAATGTCACCAAAAGTTTAGTTTTTATTTCTGATTTGGATTTATTATTATATCTTCTGTAAAAATCAAAATCTTCAGAATTCTATTTGTTTTTAAAGCATTTTTATACTCGAAAATTATTAAGCGTATACTTATTAAATTTCACTTAAAATAGGTCAAACAAATATACGACCAAAAACATTAAATTTTTATTTATTTTTACTTAAATTACATTAATAACCGTGCTTATATGTATAACATATAATCCTATATATATGCTTAAGTAATCAAAAATTAATCATATAATCAAATATTAATATTAAATGAATTAAATATAAAAAGCAAAAATTTTTTATGGTATAATATACCATCAAAAATATTAAAATATTAGTTTAAGAAATTTAGTGCTTATACATAATATACGTAGTGCATGTTAAAAAGTATTTTAAAAAAGTTTCTATAGTAATATTATCTTAAAAAAATATGTTTTAAGTAAAGCATAATGATTATTTAAAATAATTAAATATTTACTTACTTATTTACCTACTTTCTTACTTACTTACTTACTAACTTACTTACTTACTTACTTACTTACTTACTTACTTACTTACTTACTTACTTACTTACTTACTTATTTACTTACTTACTTACGTACTTACCTATTCACTTATTTATATACTTACTTACTTATAATACACACATATTTGTCTACTTACTTACGTGCTTACTTACTTATTTACTTACTCACTTAATTACTGCCTTACTTACCAATTACTTACTTAACATATTTACTTATTCTCTTACTTACTTACTTGCTTACTTACTCACTTACTTACTTACTCACATATTTATTTACTTATAATACGTACTTATTTACCTACTTATTTATGTACTTACTTGCTTATAGTGCTTACTTATTTACTTACTTACTTAGTTACTTACTTACTTACTTACTTACTTACTTACTTACTTACTTACTTACTTACTTACATACTTACGTACTTACTCAATTATTTATATACTTACGTACTTATAGTACGTACTTATTTACCTACTTATTTATATACTTACTTACTTATATACTAACTTACTTCTACATTTACTTACTTACTTACTTACTTACTTACTTACATACGTACTTACTTACTTACTTACTTACTTACTTACTTACTTACTTACTTACTTACTTACTTACTTACTTACTTACTTACTTACGTACTTACCTATTCACTTATTTATGTACTTACTTACTTATAATACACACTTATTTGTCTACTTACTTACTTGTTTACTTACTTATTTACTTACTCACTTAATTACTGCCTTACTTACCAATTACTTACTTAACATAATTACTTATTATCTTACTTACTTACTTGCTTACTTACTCACTTACTTACTTACTCACATATTTATTTACTTATAATACGTACTTATTTATTTTTTTTTATACTTTATTATATACTTATTACTTCTACAATATATATATATATATACTTAACTTACTTTACTTATATAATATATATATATATATTACTTACTTAGATACTTACTTACTTACTTTCTTACTTATATACTTACTAATTGTCTTACTCGCAAGAGTCCATTACATCAAACATACTGATAAGAAATTTCTGCAAGTGTCTTTGTAGCTTCTTGAGAAAAGTCAATTACACAACTATTAAGAAATTTAAAATTCAGTTCACATTGACGTTAACTGAAATTAAAAAAACGTTTTTAATTATTAAAAGTTCCAAACATTGTGGTTTCCAGTAATTTATCAACTCCCAAACTGTAAACTCCCTACCAATTACAATTGCAGCTTGGGTGGCATTTCAATCTCATTCTCATTTACTGCTCAAACTCAAACTCAATGTTTGCGGTAAAGGGATGGTGTAAAGGGCAAAAACCTACTGATAAATTTCTAAAAATTATCATCTCAATGACAATAGAAATATTTAATTTCTTCTACACAAACTAAAGGAATTTTTGTATTAAATTTTATTTTGAAATTTTCGGTTTTGTTTATAAAAGCAACAAAAGGTTTTTCATTAGTTTTTCATTAGAAGTACAAAAGTATTTCTATTATCATTTTTAAGTGGTATAGATAATTGTTTATGTAAGCTCTTTAGATACATATATCAATTTATACTGCAACCGATAAAACCACAAACAAAGTTATATTAAATAGAATCAACAAAGAATGAGTTATCTACACAAATATCTAAAATCTAATGAGACTAATTGAGTTTTGTGCATTTTCCTATTGACTTTTCGGTAACATTTCCAGACACATATAATCCTTTTTACATATCCACAGGTGTAGGTATGTATGATTGCGTTAGTTTTGCGGTTGTCCGTACACGCAATTTGCTTAACTGAAATACATTCATACCTTAATTAGCGCCAAGTATAATTTTATGATTTCACAAAGCATTAATTTTATTAATTTGAATTTGACTTCACCCAATCAAATTGTATTGTTCCAATGTATAGAGAACCACTGTCCACCAATTGAAATGTGGTTTTATATGCAAATAAAACTTATTTTCAAAAGTAATTACGTTAATGCACATACATTTTCACAACGCGGAAAGGCACTCATACGCAGTGAAGGCCCATTTCAGTAAAAATCAAATATTAAACGAATTTATAATTTATTCGAAATATTCGACGCAATTTTTGAAAATGTAATTTACTATTGCCATTAATTAATATTATTAATTAATGTACTGTTGGTACATAAAACTCGTGATTTTTTGACATTAAAATTGCACTAAAAAGTAAAATGCTAAGTTTACGGAAATGACCAAAAATGTGTTTCTTTACTTAAAAACTTCTAACTGGAGAGTATTTTACTGGAAGTATATAACTCAATTAACAAAATAAAAGATTCATTTTCATTTGAAGAACAATATTGGTTTTTTTTTACTATTGGTTTTACTATTTTTACTATTATTTCTTTTGAAAGGCTTTTATGAAGCATTGAACTAAGTTGGTCTTTTAATTTTTATTTTTATTATCATTTCTATAGTTTTTCATTTTGCTTATTATTTAAAATAAAATTTTTTTACAATATTAAGACTATTTATTTTATATCTTTTAAATTACCTTAAACCTACAGTTATAAAGTTTGTCTATATAGAGCAATATCATAGTTGGCTACTGTGTTCATTTTAAATGGTTTGAATTATTATACTGCACTCATTCCTCTTTTCTTAGAAATTCTATACTAAGAAACCTCTCTTTTCTTAGAGGTGTAATTATAAAGTATGAAAAGTTTTTCAGTTTTCCAAAACTGACTTTGTGTATTAGCAGGATAACAGGACTGTTCAAATTTGACAAAGTTCAATTCCTAACACTCGCATGTCAATAATTATATTCATGACAATTAAATCAATAGGTAGTTTTAAGGACTGATTATATTAAATTAAAACATAACTTAAAATGTAAGTGCTCAAAAAGATATTACTATTAAATATATATAAAATATATTTTATTATTATTTATATTATTTATAGCTTTCAGTCATTTCCATGACGAGCTGAAGTTATCACATAGTCGAAAGATTTGCTCTGTTCCTGCAAATCGATATCCTGAAATAATTTTCAATCAATCATATTTTTTTCTTCCTAATGGTTTCTCTTCATAGGTTTTCGTTTATAGGCTTGCGAAAACAGTGACTCTTTCTTATTTATGTAAATAATAGTGGGCTGTTAACTTGTTAAAGCCCAAGTAAGTTTATTAATTATTACCTTATAAGAGATGTAAAACGCGGTGTTTTTTTAGACTTCTAATATCATCATTAATATATATCAATGAGCAAATTTGCTGTCTTCAATTCTTTACAAACTCGAACTTAAAAATAAATAATTGTGTATTCTATAGTATTTAGTTTGCTATAGTTTCTACTATTTGAACCTTCTGTCCCTAATTTCTTTTTCCTACTAAATTACTGCAAAATTCTTTTTCTATATAATTTGTAGACCTTTCTATGTAGACCTTTCTATGTTAATATTATTTATTTACTTATGGTATATAAATGGGTTATGTTGTTATGTATATAAAATTTAATACATAATTATGTAGTATTAACATAAAATTTTCATTTCTGAAATATTTTAGTAAATCAATTGAAGTCATGAATTTATTAGGCTTATTCTCTTAATGTCACCCTTTAACTCTACAGATGCATTTTGTGTCATAAACTGAGTTTATTCAGTTGTTCGTTATTTTCTCTTGATATCATAGCTTCAATCTGTAAGTTGGAATACATTTTATTATTCTGTTATTTCCATTCAATCTTATTCCTTCAACTCTTTAAATGTCTGTCATACAAAATTGGTAAATTTCTCCTCTGCAACATCTTTCAGTAAATTTTATAATTTTAGATTAGAAAGATATGTACTCATAAAATCGTAAAATTAATTCTATTATTTCTTGCTACAGACTGATTGTATTATGTACAAACGGCAATTTAACAATGCTATAAGAGGCCCACATTAAGCGCCAAGTCATTACATCTATCTTAGTTAGGCTAAGTAAGACTTGAAGATCAATCTGTGGTTTGGATTCACCGTAGGGGATGGAACTTTTATTACAAAAAAAAATTATTAAAATGAATAAAAAATATTTACAATATTTTATAAAATTAACGTTTGTAGTAAAAATTAAGTTGACTGTTATTAGCTATT
>NC_051847.1:88525287-88574869 GCF_002237135.1 Teleopsis dalmanni | reverse complement strand
AAAACCACTCAACCAAAAATAAGTAAGAAGATGTGAAAAATATGTCCTTTTCGTTATTAATCCTTACAATATCTCCAACGTAGGCATTAAAAATAAAACCTTTCTTATTAAAACGCCAAAGTGTTTTCTCAGTGAAAGATAAGAATATCTTTAACTAAAGTTTCTTAAAATAATTAGCTTTAATGGATCGATCATCTACAAAACTGGTTATTTCTGTGAAAATTTTAAATCTTTTCATAAGTAACAAAAATAATTTATTTAAAGAATTCAAATTAGCAATTGGTTGATTTTATGTAGAACAGAAAATCATGAACTGTGCGCAATTCCATCTTATAATAGAAGACTATTATACATGAAATAGGTTTAATTAGGTTGATAAAATAAGTTCACTTAAACTCTCTAAAACATATCCAACTTAAACTTGCCAATATAAACAATATATTCCTCCTCTTTGATTGGTGAAACGAGAGTAAGTAACTGAAACGAGTACTTTTACACAACAGTATTTGTGACCATTTGGGATATCCACTTTAACCAGAGCTCCATTGTATTATTATTATGAGCTATTCAGGTAAATTTTCAGAAATACTATTTAAAGCTCAGTATATCTTCCCCATAGAATATGGTATATAATGCATTTATATTAAGAGAATGCAATTCTAAATTAATCTGTCATTGATTGGAGATACCGAAAAATTTCAACATTTCTCTTCTCTGGATCTCGAATTAGGTAATTCGTAAGTAATTCCTATACAGATAATTCGGTCTGAAAAATGCCTTAATAATAAATTTCAAACATCCAAAATAACTGGCTTAATCGATGAAAAGAATTTATGAAATTCAGGTATTTATACTTAAGCTGACCCTTCTTAAACACAATAAAATTTAGCAATCTCACTTAAATATCAGTTTTTCAGTAGATTTGATGATTAGGAAACCCCCCACTAAGAGATTGCTCCTCATTTCCATAACTCTTGCCGCCACTGTAAGAAAAATAATGAAAATGATTCTCATCTACTTTGTTACTGTACACCGCTGAACTACACAGATTAAATTTATTGTAATTAGTTTTGAAACCTTTTCTTAAATAACAGCAGGGAACTCCTTCTAGGCTGAGCACCTAGCCTATCGAATTTATTACAGTAATACCAACGTATGAGCGAACGAATATAACTACATTTAAATAATTTTTATAATAATCCCAGCAGTGTATTTAAATACAAGATAAATAATATAAGGTTATTTGACTATTTTCTCATACTTAGGCATAAATGGGCATACTGTAGATATACTCTCTTATAGATTTTACTTTTTAATCATAACTCCAGTAAGATAATTTTTAAAGATAAAATCGTTGTGTTTTTTCTTACTCTTTTAGTCATTCAGTAAATCTCAAAACTGCAATAACTTTCATCTATTTACACAAAATGTCATAAAGATTCTTTGAATTATGTCAGAGGCAATGACTCCTATTTTACAATACAAGCCAGCTTGCAAGAATCACAACAAAAATGCTGTCATATCCAAACTTTTTTGGCATCTATTTAAATTTCTCATCCAATTTGCCAACTAATTTCTTTTTATGACTTTTTTAATAGGCAAACCGTATAAATATATAAACAATTCAGTCTCAGCCTGAGCCACACTACTCCAAGTAAGTACATTGTATACGTCACCCATCGTATTAGCTGACAAATACATCCCTTTAGCATTAACTATAAGGGTAGTAGCCTTTGTGCTCTACTCATGTTGACTGTCAAGTATCTTTGCTGCAATCTGAAGTCTTCGAAATATATGAGTCAACTGGCTTTGTGCAACACAAGTCTTTATATAATGCACGTAGTTCAAAATATTGTGTTATGCCTCAGATACCCACATTGGTTGGGTAGGGAAGACTTATGTGACAAAATTACTCTGTAATGCTACATGCTCTGCTTTGTTTTCTTCGGTACTTACATTGTAAATTCTAATTGCGATATGTTTATTTTGTATACATAAATACATACATCCTTTGTATCAAAATTTGATTAAACTTTTATGTCATTACATTCTTTGAGGGTCTGATTTGTCTCTGCGCTCCTGTTGCACTTCCACTTGTCAGAGAATGCACTTCATCCATACTCTGCCATTGGGGTTAATAGATTCTTAATAGCAAATTATGTTTTGAGAACTCAATTGTTGCTCAAAGTATAATTAAATTATTTCCATTTATCGAATAAAATTCATTCCTAGAAATTAAGTACATACACATATAATAATATGTAAATATGTAAAATATATATAAAGCTTTTTTTTGATACAAGTTCAAGTAATCTTAATATTATTGTATTGTACTTAATTTCGTAACTCTTTAAGAATAGCAGCAGATAAATTAATTTAGCACTTCTAAGTTTTCGAAACCATAGTTGTCTGTGTACTTAGTTGATAATGCGAATAATTGTACCCCGATTTTGCAATATTCCTAGAAATTAAGATAATTATATACATCTGAGAAATTTGAATTAATTATAATTTTCATTGTTTCTATTCATTAAATATATAATTAAAAAATAGATTATTTCAATGGAAACTATGCAAGTATTGTTGGACTTCTTTCATTTTTATTTATTAGATTTGTATCTAAAGTGAATATGTACATTTCATTCTTATCTAATTGTTTATTTAAGCGTTTGTTAAGTATAAGTACATCTTAGTATGCGACCTGATTCACTAAAACTACGAACGAGTTGAGAAGATCTCAACCATCTAACAGTGAGAGACTTACGGCTCAAATCGTTTTTCAGCAATCGGGGTTGATATATAAGAAGTAGTATTTAGTATTTAAATATAAGTATGAATAACACAAAAATGAACCTAACAATTAAGTTAATTAAGTAATTAAATAAAATAATTAAATAAAATTAATTAAATAAAGGTTTTCATATATTTACATAATTACAATATTTTTCTTAAATAATTGGTACTATTGAGAATTGAACTAAGGAAGATACTAAATTCTTACTTATCTTTTAAGACGTATATATTTCAAGCAGATACCTGACCTAGTACCTTATTCGGAAGCACAAGAATTGCTATCATCTCAGTTTTGTCTTGATTAGGTTAGGTTAGGTTATACCGGCGAACCCTAGGGGATCCATATTGGCCTATTAGCCCATTGTGTTCTCACATATAGAGGAAAACTCAGGGTTTAAAACTATTCAGAACTTGTGGCAAAGCTGACAATGCTTATTAGTGGGAGGTCTTGTAATTGATCGATATCAATGAAGATAATTTGACATACCAAGAGCTCTCATATAAGTTGATTGTAAATAAATCAACTGATTTAAGGCAATTGATTAGAAATTAATTTCCCACAAAGAAAATGACCAAAAGCAAACTATTTCACATCAGCTTATGCGAATGTAAACGACCAAATCTTAATGTCATTAACATAAATTATTTAAGCTGCAGTGGAATCATAATGTTAGCGGTTTTCAGCTTCATTTTGTAGTTATTTGGCTAAAATATGGTGGTGCCAAATTAAACGTCTTTATAAATAAATGCTTAGATACATTATGCTACCTACTTGTGAGATATTATTTATGGCAAAAATGATAAGTTCATAATTTTAATTCGTACTTTTGATAACCCTTTATCCACTATAAGTAAATCATATTCAAGTTGGTTAAAACCTGACATAACATTTAATTTGTGGTATATAATTGCTACATCTTTAGCAAATGTTACAATGAAAACTATATCAATTATTAGCATATCAGAGTTTGTAGTATAATCATTGGTAAAGTATATAAAACAAAGCACCAATGATGATTAGCTTGTTTTGGTAAAATTTGAAGATGTAAATAATTTACGCTTAACTTTAATGGATCCGTTCAAAATATTTACTATATAACTGATAGAACGTTTGAAGGTATTAAGCAGCGAGTTTAATGAAAATGGCAAGATTAATATTAATCATTTCCTCTTATTTTAATTTAAGAAGTTGAACGGAAATATTTTTCCACACTAAATCGATACGGACTTGGAAGAATGTGTATCAGGTCTGGGCTGAAATATACACCCTTACTATTTGATACATTTAGTTCTGAAAATGATATTTGTTTTTATTTTAAAGGTCGAGATGCCTTTTCTTTCATTGTTACTAGAATTTTGTGGCCAAACCAGCTCTCCACCACACAACGTTCACAGCTGCGAAGTAATAAAACTTTGCGCCAAACAAAAAAAAGGAACGGAAGGATGAATCCGCCTTGTAATTTTGTGTTGTGTTGTACTTTAGCTCCAATTTACGAGGAGGAAAAAACTGCAGAAAGAAAAAAATGTGTTAAGGATTTTTTAATTTTGTAATTTTTTTATTCGTTTTCATTTCTGTTCTCATTTTCATTTTATTTTTTTTTTGTTTCTTTTTTTTTGTAATTTTTTTGGGGTCACAGATGACTCCGATTAAATTCACAACAACGTTTTACTTTATTGAAGTTATACTCTGGCACACAGCTTCATGTACCATGTACGCCGTTCTGAGTTTGTATTCATTTCATTATATCCTCCTTGACATGGTTTGATCTCAAATCCCTTCATTTTGTTCGCTGCTTGTTGGTGTTGTTCCTTCGCATTGTTACCCTTCTAGTCCGAGTTCTCGCCATGCATATTGATATTCACTTCTGTGCTAAGCTCCGAAGCAGAAGCAGCACATTTGTTGTTATCCTGCGCTTATTTTTATTTGCTTAGTTTGCTGTTAAAAAAGAATATTTGTACAAATTTTTCGACCCAAATATTTTAAACAAAATACGTGGATAAAATTTAGTGCTCGAATTTCATAGAACTGCAATTTTCTGTGCTGACATTGCGGTTTGTGTTATCCGAAAGTGAAGAATTATTCATTTTGTTTAGGTAAACTTTGTAGTCAACAATGTGCTCAGTCAATAAAATCAATCTAAGAGTATGAACGAACGTTTTACCTCGTTTATTGAATAAAAATAATAAAGAAAAAATATCATTCACCTTCTGACAGCAATGTCACGAATTAAGATGCTTTTATATTTTAAACAAAAGAGGAGAAAGTCAATTATTATTGGTTTTTAAACTAAGTAAAACTAAGAACTATTTTTAAACTTAAAAATTTAAAATTCAATTATTTCAGCAAAGATTTGCATTTGTTTAAACGAATTAATATTTAATTTTATTACCTATTTAGCACATAGATATGATAACGTATATAATAGTTTGAAGGCATTTTCATTTATCTGTGCCTTTAAAATGTTATCCTGCCCTACTGAAAATCATAACTTTTCTTTTCTTTAATTTCATATATCCTTAGATATTAAAATTGTTATGCATTCTTCCTTCGTACGTAAGACACATACGCTCCGATAGTTTTCCTTCCTCATAAATATACTTTGTGTGCAAGTTTATTGAATTATTTCTTCAAACGATATCTTTTTATTCAATTTCCTCGTAGCTATTTTACCATTTTAAGGAAAACACATTATTTCAAAGGACAAACAAAGTCTTGTGTTATGTGCTTGTGGAAAAATCCTTACTACAGACAGATTCACATCCAGAATTCTAGAAAATATTTCATTAAGATTTATGTGAAATTTGCGCATTTCCTCGAATTTAATTAAAAACGATCTAATGTAAATAATTAATTAATTAATTAAATAAACAAACTATATGCTACAAAAAAAAAATGAATAATATAATTTCTTTTTTTGTTGCTTTTTGCTTAGTAATTTTTTATAATTTTTATTATAAAATTTTTAAAATAAAAACATTTTTTACTAAAAAGAAACCCTAATACTAAAAAATTTAATTTTTATTAAATGAATGCTCTAAGAACAATAATCGAAATATGAAAGAAATTATAATCTAAAATATGTATGATACTAAATGATCAGTTGGTATTAACCAGTCGGTATGGTATATAACATACTTTTTCAAATAAAATATTCCGGTACGAAACGTTGAAGAAGAAGAAAAGAGAAATAATTTTGAGGAAATAAGAAAATAATCAAAAAAAAAACATAAATAAAACAATGTATCCGAATTTGTTATTCAAATTTAATTCTATCTCGTGCAATTCTATACTTAATCATCTTCTTATACTATATATTATTAATGTTTCATTCCCTTGACAAATATTGTTAAGAGAAATTCTTATAACACAATTAGAGATTATTATCAATCATCCTAGAACTATTATACTAATATTCGCAAGTTCTTTACCTTTTGTTGTTTTGAGGGGTCCTCCTAAAGTGTTGCGAATTTAGTTTTTCCTTATTGATTTTTCAACCAGACTCAACTCCCTACATTAAACATTACATCTTCTCTTTAACCTTCTCTAAATTCTCTTCACCAACGTATGCAAACATGAATTTGATATTCAGAAATCTATATTTAATCTTCATAAATGTATAATAGGACAGGACTTTATTTTAACTTATTAAAATAGTTATTACAAATTTGAATCAAATTATATATCGCCAAGGCATTTGTATTGTTTCTGGATATAATATATAAGCATCACCGTTTGCAACTCTTTCATCCCACGTTACTTTATCCTTAGGAAAACAAATTCTTTTTGAGAAATTCGCTAAAAGGTCTACGACTATTATCTAGAGATTCAATAGTTATTCCTTGCGGATCGTAAGGAGTAGTAAACAAATTGTGACTGCTAAGAATACAAGTTTTTTTTTAATTTTTAGAATAAAAACATAAACTACAGCTATATAAATGTGCTTAAGAAATCAATTTATTTTTATATAAATTTCTTTTGCTCTAATACTATACTAGTAGTATTAGTAGTATTCTTTCTTAAAAGTATTAGATATAAAACATTTGTTTATTTATTCTAGTATACATCTAATTACAATTTTAATATTGTACATCAAACGATCAAAAATCTCAACAAAAAATCCACATGAAAAATATAATGAAAAATTTTTTCAACTACAAAATTATAAAATTATTTTTTATCTTTTCGCAAAAAACAGTTTTTCTACATATGATAAACTACCATATAAAATTTTTTGGTTCGCAATTGAACCATAATTGATATATAGAATTATTGAATTGATAAATAGGTTATTACCAATAAATATTAAATATATATTATTTTATAGTGCCTAAGGTGAAATGTCTTCAAATAATCATTATTTTCCTTTCTATTCAATAGTTTCAAATAATACTAGGTAGCGGAGTTGTACATTAGATTTAATTCATAATATTATATTAAAATAACTTACATATATTATTTATCCCTCGACCAATATATAGTAAATCTAAGTGTATTATGTTTAAAAAAGTGCTATAAAGGAGCACTCATGTAAATACCGGCTTATTTTTATTTTATATTAGGCTGTAATAAATATTAAAATTATGTGTTCATTCGATATAGATATGAATATATAGTTACATATTAATAGAGCATTGGTTTCAAGCAGAGCACAACACTGCAATCTTTGCAGATGGTTTCTGTTGAATCCGATAATATTTTAACAGTAAACACTGAGCTCTTCGAATGAAGGTCAAAATGTTACCTGTGTTCATTCCTAACATTTGTTGGGTATAGAAACTTTCCAGATAATGCTTTCCAAAATGTCGAAAATATTGTGACTAGACGTTTTATTTCATGTCTGCCCAAACGAGCCCCGATTATTGAGATAAATCCTAGAAAATGCAAACAAAATATACATTTAATCGAGTTTTTATACTGACATAGGTAGGTCAAACGTAGGTCAAAGTCCATAACTTCAACAATAAAGGTTGGTCCCTTTAATGGGAGTGTCGTTGTGATTGTCATTATAATGTAATTTACGCGTTTAAAATTATTGTGTTCACTACTTTCATTCGACGAGTAGTTGCATATTACAACAGTGTTAAGTGCTCCAAAGAACACAAATATATTAGATGGAACTCAGTCCCTCTCTAGGATGAAAATGTACTGGCGGAATTTCAATGAAGCGTTTATTACATTATACTGAAACGTATGTTAAGAGCGCCGTTGTGTTAAGCATTCACTGCTGGTGATCATGTTAAGAGCTATGGACTCTGTAACAATCAAAATTGATAGCTGGTATCACACCTTCGCCAGTTTCAAAAAGTTTAGTCTCAAAAGATTTTCAGATCAATTCCTCATACAAACTTTTTTGTGAATGCTTTAATCTGTCAATAGTAACTAGAGGATTTTCAGTGCCTCATCACTGAAGATAATACAATGCAAAAAATCGACACCAGTTTTGGAATAAGTTTTTTATATGGCAAAATGGTAAATCGTGAGGTAAACATATATTGCATTGGATGTGCTACTGACGATGGGCTACCTAATTATAGCCACGATAACCATGGATAACGCTATATATATTTATAACAGTATATATATGTAGCTAAATATTAATCAATCTGTTGTATGATATTTTCATTTTTTAATTAAATGTCATTTGTTGCAAAATAATAAAAAAAATGAAAAGGAATTCATTTACAAAATTAATCTCAGTTTTTAGACAATCAATAAAAGCTTCTTCCTTCGCAAAGTCTTAAAAAGTAATAAACAAAATATTTTCAGCATCAAAACATTTCAATGTCAACAATAAATCCACAAAAGTAGGCGATATTTCTATCTTATTTATTTACTTTTTGCTTTCTTATGTATTTTATTGTAAACGCTTAATGCATATAAAAGCAAAAGTTTTTCACATTGTCCCTGTGGAAAAATTATTATAAATTACTCTGCACTTTTGTTTGTCGAATCCATTGTTATACACTATTTTCTGATTCTACAGCCATTTCCATTGTATTCTGAATGCTCTCACTACAATAATTAGTACTGTACCTTCGGAAGGACACACATATGTACACGTATATCTGAGTCCTTTTCTATATATTAATTCGCTCAGATGGGTATGAGCAAACCAAGTGCAACCTCCTGTGCGGATTCATTCCTTTGCATTGGAATATGTCAAGCAATTCGGTCATTATTATAAGTAAACTTTGTAGAAGTTTCTTTTTAATAATATTAAATTTAATTAAAAACTTCAAATGTATGTAAATATTAAAATAAATGTTATTTATGAGAAACTTCAATAAACTCAAATATAATTGCAAAATTAAAACTCAAAGCATTTCATATAAAACTCAAAATTAATTTCATGTGTGTATAAAACTTATATTTAAATAATAAATATAAATATGTAATATAAATATATATAAAATATAAAACTTCCTATTTTATGCATATATTAATTTTTTTTTTAATATAAACATTTTTTCACTTTTGGCTCCGGGACATAGGAATATTTTTGGCAACTGGCAGTCAAGTGACCCGGCCAGACGGAGTGTTTCAGGTAAACACTCGGTATTCCCAAAAAATTTGAGCATATCGTTGACATCATGCAAACAATTATTGAAATTGAATACAAGATGAAAAGACTTAACGATATGTAAGCTTCTGTATGCAAGTCGTTTTAAAAAAAAAATCCAGTTCTCTCATTGAGATATCCCGTAATGATATAAGTCTTGTGGTAGGTTTGCTAACCGGTCATAGCTAATTAGAAAATCATGCTAGAAAATTGAATCTTCCGATTAATCATACCTGTCGCAGTTGTGAAGAGGACGATAAAAGTACATCAGAATTTTTGGTAGC
This sequence comes from Teleopsis dalmanni, assembly GCF_002237135.1. NCBI lineage: Eukaryota > Metazoa > Arthropoda > Insecta > Diptera > Diopsidae > Teleopsis > Teleopsis dalmanni. The sequence continues at coordinate 88,565,232 of NC_051847.1, read as the reverse complement.
TCCAGAACTTCCCTCTTTTCTAGCTAATTAGAAAATCATGCTAGAAAATTGAATCTTCCGATTAATCATACCTGTCGCAGTTGTGAAGAGGACGATAAAAGTACATCAGAATTTTTGGCAGCTCCAGAACTTCCCTCTAATAAGCATGGTGATGCAATTTATGGGTTTCTTACTTTAAAAGTAAAGCATATTAAATAACTGAGACATATGGATCGCAGAAGTCATATCAAAAATTTAGAAAAAATCTGGTAAAGGGTGTCCTAAAATTACATTATCAAAAATAAAAATTATAAAATTCATAAGGATTTTATTATCAACTACGACTTTGTTGAGCAAATAAAACAAAAGCTGGAATAAATAGCCCAAAAACAAGAAATTCAATTTCTTGGAATCAGTTAACAAATAGAGCGTACTATTTAAGTATTCTAAAACCTGAGCTCTTAAATTTTTGCACAAATTTTTTGGTTTCCCTGTTCAAGATAAGATAACTATATAGGGAAAGAGAGAGAATAAGAACATTGCTCAGTACATTATAATCCAATAGTCTCAATCTCGCTCTGTCAAACACATTAATGGACACTAAACACTCACTATTATCTTTTTTCAATATAAAATAAATACTTTACCTTTGTACTTCAAAATTTTAATAATAATTTTTTATAAAAGTTTTTTTTTTTATTTTATCATAAAACAATTTCAACTGAAATATAATCATCCTTATTTGAAATTTCTCCAAAATAAATTTAAACTTATATATTTACATATAAATAATTTAAAAATAATATAATTAATTATTCACTTTTTATGACATTTTAGGGTCAGTGCTCGGCTGGTACACTGCCTGTGGCATGGGTCGATGAAGGTCCCGGCCCTCCATGTCCGATATCGTGTGAACAATTACGTTTAAATAATAAGAACAACATAAAGAAAAATAATTTTAGTGCACTAACTAACAATAATGATAAGAGTAAATACATTATGAATATAAATACAATTAATTTTAAGGCAAATGGTAATAATAACAACAACAATTACTACAATAATATAATAATGAAGAAAGTTCGCAGAGATGCCAGTGAGCATTTTTATGACGGAAGTGAAAGTATATCACCCACAACAATAACATCAACAACGACAAGTGCGACACCAAAGGATACACCAGTTACAATGCAAAATGATGGCAAGGCTCCAACAGCAAATAATGAAGTTCAAAATACTAATAACATCCTTAAAATGAGCACGACCAACAGAAACCAAAAAACGTTTAATAATTTACACATAAAGCATTCGAGGCAGGATATAAATCCAAAGAACAATAACAAAGTTATTATGAACAACAGAAACAAAAAGGAGAAGAGATATACAGCTGCAAAGGATGTTGATGAAGTGAAACAGCAACAACTACAACAACAACAGCAACAGCAGCAGCAACAACAAAATGAACGTAAAAGAAATGAAAAACAGGAACAGTGCCTTGATTATTTGGGCGATGCAGATGAATCTAGTCCGGCATATTTATGCAGTCTTAAGTCGTCCAAAGAATTAATAGCACGATTGCGAACGCTCCGACTTAAGAACTGTTGCGAAAGGAACCTCTTCAGCGCTTTGCATACAGTCGCATTAAATGCGACACTAAGTGGTGGCAGCAAGTGTGTACGTGTCCTGTCGGATATAATGGATTTGGATGCACTGGCGACACGTATTACTTGCGAGTTAGCCGAGATACTTTTTCGTTTCGATTGTCGACAGGTTTATTCCTTAATCCATCAGTGCAACGACTGCAAGGTGAGTAGACATTTATTTTTGACTTATGTGGAATATAAATAACAATATCCTCAATAGACTTTCATATATAAAAAATTGAGAGTGATTTTATTTTTTACAGGCAAATATTCAAAAAATTATAACATATTAATAAATTATATTATTTAAAAAAAACTAATAAATTTTCAATTTGTAATATTTATTCGAAGTGGAATTAATTTCAAACTCAAAGATTAAATGTTGATTTGCGAAGACAAGAGAGTACTGTACAAAATTACAATTAAATATTTGCGAATAGAGAAGCGACTCTTGTAAAGAACATTTGAATTAAAAAAATATATTTTTGTATGAAATATTGGGTTAACTCAGCCACTTTCACGGATACTACCAAATATTATTTATCAATAAATATTATTCAGAAATATTTATTGCTAAATATATGTAGTAATTTTTGAACTGCCAGCATCAAGAATTGATATAACAAAAACTTTAAAAAAGACGAAATGTTGAAAGTAGAACCCCAGTAATTCGGATTTTTAAGAATTGGGATCAATCCGAGTTATTGAGACACTTGGATTGCAAAAGTCGTATTAAAAATCCACAAAAATATCTTTTAAAGGGTATTCTAAAATTCAGACAAGAATTGGATAAGAAATTACAATTAAATATTTGCGAATAGAGAAGCGACTCTTGTAAAGAACATTTGAATTAAAAAAATATATTTTTGTATGAAATATTGGGTTAACTCAGCCACTTTCACGGATACTACCAAATATTATTTATCAATAAATATTATTCAGAAATATTTATTGCTAAATATATGTAGTAATTTTTGAACTGCCAGCATCAAGAATTGATATAACAAAAACTTTAAAAAAGACGAAATGTTGAAAGTAGAACCCCAGTAATTCGGATTTTTAAGAATTGGGATCAATCCGAGTTATTGAGACACTTGGATTGCAAAAGTCGTATTAAAAATCCACAAAAATATCTTTTAAAGGGTATTCTAAAATTCAGACAAGAATTGGATTATACATATATATATTATACATAAAAAACACAATTTTTTTTAAATTGCTTTTTTTATTGAATCGTAAGGTACACCGATTAGGTATGGAAAAATATACACAGCAAACGACCTTCACGACTTGCTAGCACATAAGCACAATTTTGTTGAAGTTTTCCATAATCAATATGCAGATACATATGTCCCTTGAATTTCTTTAATGTAGCATAGAATTTCTTTCTTCAAGTCACGTGTACATGTTGGCGTAGACTTTTCACTTCATATAACCCCATAGAAAGAAACCCACTAGTGCTAAGTCATACGCTCTTAGACGTGTACTCTTATCACCGAAAAGAGATAGTTCACTGTTAGCATATATCTCAAGCTATGTTGACCATAGCTCCAACCTTTAAACCAAAATCTGCTCCAAACAGTGATATGTTAAGGCTGCATTTGTTTCTCGACTATTACATATCACTTCTCTAACCGCAAATGGAACAACTTTTACAATTAACAAAGCCATCCAGATGAAAAGTACTTCATCATTTAAAATGCGATGAAGAAAATGCGACGGGAAGAAAATGCTATTAAGAACATATAATGAATAAATAAAACATGTGTATAGTGTTATTTATATAGTCAACTTCTCACTAGCTTAGTACGAGTAATATCGTAAAATTTCAAGTCTATTGTGTTCACCAATTTTTACCCTAGTTGTTGACTTTAAAAATTGACTATATGTCTAGCAGTTCATCTTTGTATTAAAAACTTAAATCGAAATTTTTCAGAAAACTTTGCTTATTCTTATTTTGCTGTGTCTTTATCATGTATAAAAAAAAGTCCCTTGAAGCTGTATGAACAAAATCCTTTTGATAAAATTTTTCTGTCATTTTTCTTGAAAATAAAAATTGTCTTCGTATTTTGTCTGACGGCTCCATTTTAAAGTATGCCAAAAATCTTTGCTTTCTTGTCAAACCTTTTGGCATACTTGCCTAAAAAGATAATTTATTTTTTTTTATTCAAAAATGAGTTTTGGATAAGAAAAGTGCTTGTCATTCGCAAATTTGTCTTAAGTTTCTGTTTCTTCTTAATAATTTGTCACTAATTTATTGATTTGTAATACTTTAAAATGGAAAATGTGTAGAAATTATAAAAAGTATAGTCCACAATTGCACATAATGAATAGTTATACTCAAAATAGATCCAGTCAAAAAACTAGCTACCCTACATAGCACTAACTAATCTTAGAGTAGTCACTAGCCGTACGTGACGGTATGCAGATCTTAGATCAGTCATTGAATAATCAGCGAACTTTTTGAGAAATATATTAATTAGTTAAAGAGAAGTGAGGAACTCTGTAGAAACCCCCTAGCTAAGAAAGAGTAAAAATGCCCAGTTGCACTAACTCGGAAAAACTTCAATATAAGACATAAAACTAATTCATGAGTATGCGGAAACCTATATTTAATCAGAATTTATAAGCAAATGTTTACTTAATCAGATTCGTACCTTTTTTAGCTTATAAAATAAAATAGAAACAGCAATCAGTTTAAGAGCAAATATTTGTCCAGGGTCTATTCTGGCTAGACATTGATAAGATTCTAGCAAACCTTTCGTATTTCTTTATTAAGACATATAAATATGTTAGCTAGTGTACACATCGAGTTCTATGTCTAAGAAATTATTTATTCTTTCAAAAGATAAAGACGCATTTTCGTAGTTAGCAATTAACTGTTATATATGTTGCTTTAAATTATATATAAAGATTAACTAAAAATATAGCCATTTTATTTAGTAGTATGGAACAATATAATTGTGCACAAAATTTTCTTCTATACAAAAAAAACATAAGTGACATTTTGTGACTATAAAGCTATAAATGGAATTGCTAAAAAATATTATTTTTGTAGAATCTGTATTTCAGATCTTCCATAATAGAATAAGACACTTAAGAAAAGATTCTGCATTTGTAACTTAAGGGAATATTTAATTTTTTGAAACTTCAATTCTTCGATAGAAACTTCCTTCTCGATCATTTGTGACTTGGCGATATTGGTTATGATTTTTTGCAATTCACAAATGATTTTCATTACAGTCTGATAGTTTTACAAAATGATTATGGATATATTTTCGCGCATATTTACATGAGAGCAGTATTTATTTCATGCCATTATAATCCTTGTACAGTTCATTTATTCGCAATCATATCTTCTTAGATTTTTCGGATTATTTTAAAAATATTATGCACTAATTGGTCACTGAATTTGATTGATATGGGTACCAATACTCTCGTTGAGTATAACGAGAATAGAGGGTTTAATCTCAGAAACTGTAGAACTATGTTAATAATTTCTATTTCGGTTCGTTAAGTTTTAAGTATTTATTGCCCACTTATAAATATCAAAGTTTGTGAGCAGATCACCACGAATTGAGCATATTCTTACAAAAAACATTAAGTTTATAATTAAACCACAACCAAGAATTATTAAAATTTCTTACTTACTTACTTAATTGACCATTACAGATGTGAGTCGCGTCGAGTAACCTCCATCAGCCAGCCCGAGTATTAAAGTATTTTAAAGTATTCAAATAGAAGTAACAATAAAAAATTGACAATAAAAATTCCATTGGCTGTATAACATGCCTGACATATGACCATTTGTCATATTACTGTCCGCATATCCTGACCTTACAAATCTTTAAACAGAAGTAATTTCCTTCATGTTCCACCAAACGGACACCAGCTCCGATATTTTACTTAATATATATGTATGAATTAAAACGATTTTGGTTGGTTTATCTTGGTTGGTTCTATAATCTTTTATACTTAACACTATAGCACCGGAATAGAAAATTCTACTAATGTTTCATTTAAAAAAAAAACAATTTTCCTTTATGCTTAAAAGTTGAAGATTTCTTTGAAATCTCTATTTTATATTACCTTAATTAAAATTGAATTTGAGAATATTAACGAGTCAGGTATATAAATAAGAAGACTATCAAAATGATAGTGATTTAATATCGAGTGAGTTCAATTTTAAATATTTATTCTCACAAATCTCCAAAAAGTATTCAGTATTCTAACTTCATGCATATGGTGTTGTTGAAAAGGTTCCAAGTGCGCTGTTACTAGTCCCCTATATAATAGACACAAAAAAAGGACAATAACTGCACTAATGAGAACGAAACATTCTAAAACTGGCACAAATGCGAATTGAAAACAGAAGGATTATGAAAGGTAAAAGCACAAATTGAGACCTCGACACAACTGTGAATTGCACTGATTAACAGCACTTAAAATGGATGCATTAAGCAGCCAGTGGTTTTCATATTAAATGCAGTTAAAAGAAAAAACCAACAAAATAAATTAAATACAATAAATACACTGAAAAAAATATCGGAATCAACTGTCATGAACAAGAAATTTTTAGCAAAAAAAATTAAAATGACTCCTACTAATAAATTTTTTTAATTTTTAAATTAATATTTTGTTTTTAGTATATAATTTTAATCAATTATTTTAATTACATATATACTGAATTTAGTATGTAACCATTACTTTGACAATTTATGTAGTTTCCTCCGTACTTGTTCCACGTTGACCATATAAATATTTAGTAGTAGAAGAATTAATTTGATTTTATTTGTGTAGTTACTCTTTTTCTAATATTTCTTCTATTAATTTTTGGTTGTATTGTCCTCATTTTGCTACCACATAATTTTTTTTACAGTTTAATTTTATTAGCAGTCAAATCAGATGTTGCACTGAACTCTCACTTTTTAGCAGCTGTGCGCTCCACTCTTTACGCATAGCTTTTGTTTCCTCGTAAATATTTTCACTTTCTCAAATTCTGTTTGCAGTCACATATCTCTGCATCTGTTATCCTTTCTTCCAGAGTCTGTAGAACTGGAAAGCACCAATTTCCACACAAGAGAACATTTTTCACACGAAAACCAAAACAAGAAAACTGAACTCTTTGAGAAATCCGCACAATTTATATAAGGACAAACAATATTACAAATTAAAATTTAAATAAAATTCAAAAAAAAAATTTAATAAATAAAATTATAATATTAAAGAAATAAATATTAATTTATTATAATAAATTTTTGAAGTGTCTAATTATTTTATTTAAAAATAATCAAATAAAATTCAATACAAAAAACCCAACGAAATTTCGCATGCAAAATAAAATTTTTAATATAAAAATGTTTTTTCTCTTAAATCCTCTTTACTCTGCACACATGTCTGCTCTTCTCTCCGTATCTACTCTTTCAGTTGTCAACTTTTCTCTACAAATACATTTGTTTAGCAATCATTTTGAAAGCTTCGTCTTTAGTTCCAATGCTTCTAAGACCACCCTTACTTCCAAACGAATACTTCCACGGCATGGATTTGCTGAATGTGTTGAAGTACTCGTATTTTAGCCTTACTTCGCCTTCATCTGTCATTTCAATCACGTTTTTTCTTATTTTTTATATATTATTTTACTAAATGATGCTACAACCCCCAAAAGATGCCACTTTTAGGTTTTTACGTTAAATTGGAACAAAACGAATTTTGGTATTACATGAGTGGCCTACAGTAGTGCTCCTTTCGGTATCTTACAAAGCATATTTTCTTCTTCAAACAACAGAATTTGCTCTGCTTTTCGAGGTCAGTAATTATTCTGCACGTGTTCAATTTTGTTTTTTAATTGAATAAATGTGAAAACAAATAAAATTAACACAATTATTAAAAAATTGTAAGAATAAAATAAAGTAATTAAAATAAAAATTATTTTATGTCATTAAAAAGAATTATATTTTCTTTTACTCTGCAAGTATACTCGTGTGTACATTCAGCAAAAATATTTTTGAAGTTATTTTTTTTTTACAAAAGAAAAATGTTTTAAGTCCCAGAATTTTTTCATAATGATACTTATTTTAATATCCTCTTAACCTAAATATTTACTTAAATTATGTATCTATTTTTAATACGTTCTGTTAGAACTTTAATGACAACCATTTTAATAGAATGGTATTATGTCACAGTGCGATATGTTTATAATGGAATATAGTTTAAATTTGCAATATAAAAAATTGAAATACTTAAAAAATATAATCAACATGTTTCAATATTCATAAAATACTTATTAAATAAGAAATAGATATCGTATAGAAATAAAATAATATTTATTATGTGTTATGAAAATTATCAAACGAGTACATAATAAAATTTAGTATCAGAATTCCCAGTTTATTACATTAACTTATATGTGGATCATGTTTTTACAAGCGGATCTATTTTTAACCTCATCAAACCCAATTTGACTGACATTTCTTTAATAAACTCCTTTTTTACAATAAATATACCCGTGTCTCAGGCAAAAATTTTTAGATTTTTATTCTAGACTCATGGGTTTTGAAAATTATCATTTTCGACCAATATTTGACACTCTGTAATTGACAGGAACCTGACATTTTTTAGAAAGTTTATTATATAATTATTGATCAATTAGCCCGTAAAAAAACAAAACTATTATTATAAAGATAATAAATTAAGCGTTGTTTAAATAACATAAATAATTAAAATGATTCATGTTTAGTTAATTCACGCAAAAATTTTTTTTTAAATATGCATAAAATAATTTACAGTTTTCATTATTAATAATTTTGGTTTAACATAAAATTTGAATAAAAAGTTTATATCGATATTATTATTTTTAGTAGAATTTAAAATAAAAATTATATTTGCGGTACCAAGTTTTTTTGGTATACCCACTTAATTTCACTTCAATAAAATTTGATAAAATATGTCACCAAAAGTTTAGTTTTTATTTCTGATTTGAATTTATTATTATATCTTCTGTAAAAATCAAAATCTTCAGAATTTTATTTGTTTTTGAAGCATTTTTATACTCGAAAATTATTAAGCGTAAACTTATTAAATTTCACTTAAATTAGGTCAAACAAATATACCACCTAAAATATTAAAATTTTATTTCTAGCTCTAATCATTTTCAATAATATAATCATTATGCTTTTTACTTAAAAAATATTTTTTTAAAATAATATTACTACAGAAACCTTTTTCAAATACTTTTTAACATGCACTACGTATATTATATATACGCACTAAATTTCTTTAACTAAATTTTGAATAATATACCATGCAAAATTTTTCCTTTTTATATTTAATTTATTTAATATTAATATTTGATTATATGATTAATATTTGATTATTTAAGCTTATATGTAAGATTATAAGTTATACATATAAGCATAGTTATTGGTGTAACATAATTGTCTTTTTTACTCTTGTAGATAATCATAATAATTTGTCAGCAAGTAACAGACATATACACATCTATCATTGTATATACTGTTTTCCTACGAACAAATTTAAAACTGAGTGAACAATAATCTTATTTACTTACATATTTACTTATTTACTTACCCACTTAATAACTGACTTACTTACTTACTTACCAATTACTTACTTCACATATTTACTTATTCCCTTACTTACTTCCTTGCTTACTTACTTACGTACTTACTCAATTATTTATATACTTACGTACTAATAGTACGTACTTATTTACCTACTTTTTTATATACTTATTTATATACTTACTTAATTATATACTAACTTACATATACATTTACTTACTGACTTACGTACATACTTATAGTACTTACTTACTTACTTACTTACTTACTTACTTACGTACTTACCCGTTCACTACTTTATTTACTTATAATGGGTACTTATTTACCTACTTATTTATATACTTACTTGTTTATAGTAGTTACTTATTTACCTACTTACTTACTTACTTACTTCCTTACTTACTTATTTATTTATTTACTTACTTACTTACTTACTTACTTACTTACTTATTTACGTACTTACTTACTTACTAACTTACTTACTTACTTACTTACTTACTTACTTACTAACTTACTTACTTACTTACTTACTTACTTACTTACTTACTTACTTTATTACTTACTTACTTACTTACTTACTTACTTACTTACTACTTACTTACTTACTTATTACTTACTTACTTACTTACCCGTTCAACTACTTGTTTACTTTAGTGGGTACTTATTTATCTACTTTATTTATATACTTACTTGCTTATAGTAGTTACTTATTTACTTACTACTTATTAACTTACTTACTTACTTACTTACTTACTTACTTACTTACTTACTTACTTACTTACTTACTTACTTACTTACTTACTTACTTACTTACTTAGTTACTTACTTACTTACTTACTTACTTACTTACTTACTTACTTACTTACTTACTTACTTACTTACTTATTTACTTACATACTTATTTATTTACTTATAATTCTTACTAACTTTCTTACCTAGGTACTTATTTACTTACTCACTTACTTGCTTATATACTTATAGTACTTACTTATTTACTTCCTTTTACTTATATACTTACTTACTTACTTTCTCACTTAGATACTTACTTACTTACTTTCTTACTTATATACTTACTAATTGTCTTACTCGCAAGAGTCCATTACATCAAACATACTGATAAGAAATTTCTGCAAGTGTCTTTGTAGCTTCTTGAGAAAAGTCAATTACACAACTATTAAGAAATTTAAAATTCAGTTCACATTGACGTTAACTGAAATTAAAAAAACGTTTTTAATTATTAAAAGTTCCAAACATTGTGGTTTCCAGTAATTTATCAACTCCCAAACTGTAAACTCCCTACCAATTACAATTGCAGCTTGGGTGGCATTTCAATCTCATTCTCATTTACTGCTCAAACTCAAACTCAATGTTTGCGGTAAAGGGATGGTGTAAAGGGCAAAAACCTACTGATAAATTTCTAAAAATTATCATCTCAATGACAATAGAAATATTTAATTTCTTCTACACAAACTAAAGGAATTTTAGTATTAAATTTTATTTTGAAATTTTCGGTTTTGTTTATAAAAGCAACAAAAGATTTTTCATTAGTTTTTCATTAGAAGTACAAAAGTATTTCTATTATCATTTTTAAGTGGTATAGATAATTGTTTATGTAAACTCTTTAGATACATATATCAATTTATACTGCAACCGATAAAACCACAAACAAAGTTATATTAAATAGAATCAACAAAGAATGAGTTATCTACACAAATATCTAAAATCTAATGAGACTAATTGAGTTTTGTGCATTTTCCTATTGACTTTTCGGTAACATTTCCAGACACATATAATCCCTTTACATATCCACAGGTGTAGGTATGTATGATTGCGTTAGTTTTGCGGTTGTCCGTACACGCAATTTGCTTAACTGAAATACATTCATACATTAATTAGCGCCAAGTATAATTTTATGATTTCACAAAGCATTAATTTTATTAATTTGAATTTGACTTCACCCAATCAAATTGTATTGTTCCAATGTATAGAGAACCACTGTCCACCAATTGAAATGTGGTTTTATATGCAAATAAAACTTATTTTCAAAAGTAATTACGTTAATGCACATACATTTCCACAACGCGGAAAGGCACTCATACGCAGTGAAGGCCCATTTCAGTAAAAATCAAATATTAAACGAATTTATAATTTATTCGAAATATTCGACGCAATTTTTGAAAATGTAATTTACTATTGCCATTAATTAATATTATTAATTAATGTACTGTTGGTACATAAAACTCGTGATTTTTTGACATTAAAATTGCACTAAAAAGTAAAATGCTAAGTTTACGGAAATGACCAAAAATGTGTTTCTTTACTTAAAAACTTCTAACTGGAGAGTATTTTACTGGAAGTATATAACTCAATTAACAAAATAAAAGATTCATTTTCATTTGAAGAACAATATTGGTTTTTTTTTACTATTGGTTTTACTATTTTTACTATTATTTCTTTTGAAAGGCTTTTATGAAGCATTGAACTAAGTTGGTCTTTTAATTTTTATTTTTATTATCATTTCTATAGTTTTTCATTTTGCTTATTATTTAAAATAAAATTTTTTTACAATATTAAGACTATTTATTTTATATCTTTTAAATTACCTTAAACCTACAGTTATAAAGTTTGTCTATATAGAGCAATATCATAGTTGGCTACTGTGTTCATTTTAAATGGTTTGAATTATTATACTGCACTCATTCCTCTTTTCTTAGAAATTCTATACTAAGAAACCTCTCTTTTCTTAGAGGTGTAATTATAAAGTATGAAAAGTTTTTCAGTTTTCCAAAACTGACTTTGTGTATTAGCAGGATAACAGGACTGTTCAAATTTGACAAAGTTCAATTCCTAACACTCGCATGTCAATAATTATATTCATGACAATTAAATCAATAGGTAGTTTTAAGGACTGATTATATTAAATTAAAACATAACTTAAAATGTAAGTGCTCAAAAAGATATTACTATTAAATATATATAAAATATATTTTATTATTATTTATATTATTTATAGCTTTCAGTCATTTCCATGACGAGCTGAAGTTATCACATAGTCGAAAGATTTGCTCTGTTCCTGCAAATCGATATCCTGAAATAATTTTCAATCAATCATATTTTTTTCTTCCTAATGGTTTCTCTTCATAGGTTTTCGTTTATAGGCTTGCGAAAACAGTGACTCTTTCTTATTTATGTAAATAATAGTGGGCTGTTAACTTGTTAAAGCCCAAGTAAGTTTATTAATTATTACCTTATAAGAGATGTAAAACGCGGTGTTTTTTTAGACTTCTAATATCATCATTAATATATATCAATGAGCAAATTTGCTGTCTTCAATTCTTTACAAACTCGAACTTAAAAATAAATAATTGTGTATTCTATAGTATTTAGTTTGCTATAGTTTCTACTATTTGAACCTTCTGTCCCTAATTTCTTTTTCCTACTAAATTACTGCAAAATTCTTTTTCTATATAATTTGTAGACCTTTCTATGTAGACCTTTCTATGTTAATATTATTTATTTACTTATGGTATATAAATGGGTTATGTTGTTATGTATATAAAATTTAATACATAATTATGTAGTATTAACATAAAATTTTCATTTCTGAAATATTTTAGTAAATCAATTGAAGTCATGAATTTATTAGGCTTATTCTCTTAATGTCACCCTTTAACTCTACAGATGCATTTTGTGTCATAAACTGAGTTTATTCAGTTGTTCGTTATTTTCTCTTGATATCATAGCTTCAATCTGTAAGTTGGAATACATTTTATTATTCTGTTATTTCCATTCAATCTTATTCCTTCAACTCTTTAAATGTCTGTCATACAAAATTGGTAAATTTCTCCTCTGCAACATCTTTCAGTAAATTTTATAATTTTAGATTAGAAAGATATGTACTCATAAAATCGTAAAATTAATTCTATTATTTCTTGCTACAGACTGATTGTATTATGTACAAACGGCAATTTAACAATGCTATAAGAGGCCCACATTAAGCGCCAAGTCATTACATCTATCTTAGTTAGGCTAAGTAAGACTTGAAGATCAATCTGTGGTTTGGATTCACCGTAGGGGATGGAACTTTTATTACAAAAAAAAATTATTAAAATGAATAAAAAATATTTACAATATTTTATAAAATTAACGTTTGTAGTAAAAATTAAGTTGACTGTTATTAGCTATTAGCTAATAATATTTCGTCGTTTCTTATTGATATGACAAATAATAAATAATAATAATGAGGAGTTCATAGTTAAGAATAATACTAATAATTATATATTATAAAATATTTGATAAATCAATTCTTCTCTATATAGCAATAACTACATCACATCGAGACATCAACTAAGTCGATGGACACACAAGTTAAACTTATTTGTTAATAGAAAGAGGTTTCAGAATAAATTTTAATATATAATAATTACTGTAAAAAACAACCTTGTTATTTTTGGTTCAAGTTGATATTTTTTATGCTCTGTTTAAAACATATATTGTGGCAGCTTTATGGATTCAGAGAACTTCTCAGATTTCAATTTTCTTAAGAAATTGTAGAATTGAACCTTCTTTATAGTGTCTGATTCTTAAATTCGATACAAGACGCCTATATTGACATATTTTTCATTTACACATTAGGCCCGGGCCCGATGTTCTCAAAACAAGTTATGTGGTGTCAAGATATTCTCAACAAAACCCCACCGAATCAACGTAAGTTTTCATATTAATGATGAAATAATTCAACCTATTGTGTTCTGTTGGAATTCTTGAAATGATTTTTAAGTTATATTTCTATAGTCGCACACGATAGAAACAATCCATAGCTGGTCTTAGGCTGAGAGTTTTTACAAAAGATTTTGCTTGTAGTAACATTGGTAGCTTGTATTGATTCCTCCGCTACTACTTTTCTGTGAGAATGAGTGTTATCAATCATTGAATACAAGGACATTGAATACAAATTTCTATGCAGTTATGCATTGTAGGTTTATTTTATATATGGTATTCTTCAAGATATGGCAAGTGTTTTTTAGAAAATGTCATTTATTTCATTTTGACTTGGCAGATACTCTTTTCTGAAATAAGCATATATGAAATGAAATGTAATAAATGTGTTTAAGATATAAGAAAGTTAGTAATCGTATTTGCATGTGGATTTTTTTTTTAATTTTGATAATAGACTCTAAACCCTAGACATATATCTATGGCATTACTCTCTAATAGTTAGTAGTTAGTAGAAAACAATTGTTTTTTATCTGTTACCATAGTGATATATCTATATATATCTATATATATCTATATCTATATATATCTATATATGTATATAATAACGTGCTAATTTTCTAAACATAAATCTGTTCTCCTGATGAAACTAAAATTTAATTCATTATCTAAATATATAAGTTCGATTTTTATTTGTTTATTGATCAATTGTGGTAAGTAATTATGTCAGGCACAATAATTATAAACATTAATAAAAGCACTGTCATTTGTGAACCACGAAGCTCATAAAAACCGAACTTATATATAAGCAAAATTATATTTTAGGGCTACTAATTTTTTATAAATGACTATTTTGTTTAATAAAATTAGTGTACTTGGTAGAGAGGTTTTGAAAAGTAGTGAACTACAACAACAAAAACTCTTTTTATTTTGTTTTTTTTGAAATTAATTGAATTTTCGGCTGACCATATATTTCTTATATTTAATTATTAAAAAAGTTACTAATTAAAAGAATAATTCTTCAAAGTCTTCAGAGTTAAAATGTTAACCACTATTAAATAAAAATAATTGTTTTTATATACCTTACCCGAATATATATTTTTAATGATTAATTCTTATTTAATTGAAAATCGTTACTCCATTTCAGTTCCCTTAAATCTGGAAACATATTGTAACTGTCCTTTTAATTCACAATTTTATTCCATTTTCTTATTATGTTATACTTTCTTCTTACTCAATTTATGTTTACCACATTTTATCGACTTTTCCGTGGGCGCAATTTGCTCAGTGAAAGACGTCATTTGAACATTTTCTATGCCATTTTAATGTAAGTGGAATATCACACAGACTTCACCATAATCAACGAACAGTAGTGGAGCTTGGCTAGGTTGAGGTGCGCATTCCCCAATAAAATTTAATTATTTTGCCAGTAGAAAAAAATAATCACAATAATTATTATTTAAAAAGTTAAATAAGACAAATTAATTTAAATATTTTTATTAATATTGATTCATTATCCATAAAGTATGAATGACCAATATTATAACCACACAAATATATACTTCATAGGTGCACATTGTGAAAATATTCACAGCTCCCTACGGTGTGAGAGTGAGAGTGAAATTTAATACTCCTATTTTTTGTTCATAACTTATTTATTACACAAATATCGAAAATCCATTAGTATTATTGTTAATAACAACACAACATCATAAGCAATCAAATATTTAAAAGGATTTCCGCTCATCAAATGTTTGTGCGGAGGCTTAAATTCAAATTCCCCAGAGATAAACGGCAGTGATTTCATTTCATTACCGAACTTAACGCGGCTTTGATATAATTTTAAATAATTAAGCACAATTATTAGTTATTTTAGTACAAAAAATCTGTAATATCATAAAATTATTTTAAAATAAGGGAACAGATTTAAACGATAATTAATGATAAACAAGCTAAGTCAGTGAAGGGAAAAAATAATATTAGAAAATAATTTATCGAAAATTTATTTCGATAAATTTTTTAAATAAAAATAATACATAAAATAATAAATAAATATTAATTTAAATAAATTTTTTTATCATATGGGAATAATAGAATAATAAACTAATATTGATATAAGCACAAAATTCATAAATATTATAAAAATATTACAAAAATACATATTTTACCAGAATATCTCACTAGGAATCACTTTATACAATATAATCAACGCACCTTTGTAAGAAAGCATTGGGCAGTTATCAAGTGTGACCGACAACCTACTTCGAGTCGAGCCACATAGACACTTTAAATCGCTCTTCTGGGTCTCATTTTATGCTTGTTACATTGAGTCTTGCTTGTGATAGTAGTGGTCTATTTAAATTGCTTCACACTTTTTATTAATAATTCCATTAATATTATGTATAACTTCACTGTTAAATAACAGCTGTTAATAATAATGAAATAAACAATTTAGAATGGAAGAGTTATGCCCGTGACCTACATCAATGCTTGACGCGACATAACATTTCACATACTGGCAAAATAAGTGATATAAATTAAGGTGAAAACACGTTTATTGTTTTAACTAAATATACATTTAATTACAAATTTTACTTGAATTAGTTAGTAATAATTTCATTTTTTATATGCACTTCACGCTAAGTTAGGTTAATTTACTGTGTCAGTCATTTTAATTATTGAACTTACATAGACTCTGCGGTTCATTGCATATATTTTATATATATGTTTTTTTTTTTAAAAAGTGCATCATCTAGAATTGTCTTAAAATTTTACTTTACTTGCCATGAAACAAAATCCATAATGTGAGACATGAACTCACTAAAACCACCTCTTAGGAATGAGTTAAAAAGATCACAGCCAAAGACTTCAGCCTAAATTCGTATAAGCAGTGATCAGAAGTCGAAACATAAGATGTTTGGTATTTAAATATTTAAATTAAACTAATTCTTAATTCCTAGTTAATTATAGAACCATTTCGTGACTCTAAAAAAGCGCAGTATTTTTATTCTTTGGCATTACTGTAAGATAGGTAAAGCCCTTTACATAAAAATTTGACTCTGCTTTTAGTTAAACCTGGATAGCTGCAAATCAAGTATTTTACTAATTCTACTTGTCTCTTATCAGAACGTAATCAGCACTCCTGAGAAATATATTTACTATTGTTCATCCCACTAAATTTTTAGAAACCAAAAAAAATAATCTTATAGTGCTACCTAGAAGCACTAAGTGAAATTAAACTGAGAAAACTTATTTTTTTGATCAGATTGACTTTTTGAACATTTTTAGTATTAACCTCGGCTTATAAATGGAGGTTATGAATAAGTGTTGCAGATTTTAAACTAGTAACCGTAGAAACTAACTTAATTTGAGCTGTCCTTTATTTTGAAATATGTTATTTCAATTATTGTTGATTTATGTTTACTTTAGGTGATTTTTTGTTGCAGAAATATCTTAAAATATCTACTTTTTTTTTCACTGAATTTTTAGTAATTCATAGTTTCGGGTCATCTTTCTTGTCAAAAATAATCTTGAAATCACAGAATTTTTTAATCTTGAAATCACAGCCCATAAACATCAGCGCATAGCGACTGTCAAACGCTACGGTGATTTTAGTCCTCTTCTATATATTTGAATATCTATAATTTCATATGACATATCTATGTATCATTTAAACTCAATTATAACGATTTTTTACGAATTGCGAATTACGAGTTTTTTACGAACGCTATATGTGGCAATTTCTCACATTTGTACAAACGCAACCGCTCCTTGGATCTTTTCAGTATTATTTCCCTCACGAATATCGAACGAATTTTGTTGTTTTTCAAACTAGTAAAGCTTCGCCTTCAAATTGTAAATAATGCTGTTGTATAACAAATATATCGCTTAATTCAGCCCTTCTTTTCCCAAACCACCTAAAACCGTCAAAAATATTTTGTAATCTCCACAAGTAAAATAAATTAACAATATCGGACAATATTTTATAACCCCAAACAAGTAAAATAATTCAACAATGTCGGAATCACATTTTTAAATTTAAATTTGAAATTCTCTGTCTCTATTTCTTTTACGGTCACTGATTTACATTATTTTTTTTCTCTCTAACTTATTTCTCTTTCTTTCTTTCTCTTTTTTCTCTCCCCCTTTCTTCTTCTATCCACGGTTGCCACTTATGGTACTTTAGTACCAAAATTGGTACTTTTTTCTTCCGTTTGGTACTCTGGTACTCATGTTCAAAAAATGGTACATTTTCGGCGACCCAACTTTATTGTATTGTTTTATACTTTTTGTACATTTTATATAAATTGTATTTTCTTATAAAAAGACAATAGAAAAATTTTGGACCTTTTTTTACAGAAATGGTACCTTTTTAAACCAATTTTGGTACAGAAAAAAATTTTCAAGTGGCAACCGTGCTTCTATCCGTTTCTTTCTCTCGCTCTTTTTCTTTGTCTCTCTCCTTATCTTTCTCTCTCTCTTTATCTCTCCCTCTCTTTCACTTTCTCTCAGTCTCCCTCTCTTTATTCCTCTTTCAACTCAAACACTAAGCAAAGTTTAAATTATTTATTTAAATTATCATAAATTAACTCTAAATCCTTTGATTAAAGTGTTCCAAATCTAAATTGCATGTAAATAATATTTAATATGCAAACTGTAATTCCTTAATTTCTTGAGTAGTGACTTGTTTTGTATTTAACGGGAAATCGCATTGAGATTAGACTACACCGACACTGTTTATTCATACTGTCTATACACTTTAAAGCAATAGTTGATGCCATCGATGGTTCAATATTATAAACATCACTTCTATAGCACGACTGTAATGGTTCCTCTCTTTGCCATCTAGGATGATGTTGAGCTATATTTAGTGTTAATCATGGTTTTCTCAATTTTTAATTTAGCAAGACATTTAAGCAGATGACTATAGCAAGGGACTTTACAAGATACTTTTACAAAAGATTTTAGCAAGAGACTTTAGCAAGAAACTTTAACAAGATACTTCAGAAAGAGGCTTTACCAGGCGACTAGTTATTTTCTACCTTACTTCAGAACGGCCAAATATACCTAATATATATATTCATAAGAACCTCTTTTTATAAATTGCGCCACTCAGTAAAAAATTGTTGATAATAAATAAAAGTTAAACTGCATGTTAGTTATTGAAAATAATCCGTTTTTTAATAATATTGTATTTTCTGTAATAATCCATGCGACAGTAAATTTTAGTTATACGTCTTCCATCACGTATCTCCCTCACGCTAGTATGAACATATCAGTAAGACTAGCCCGATTTATTAGAAAGCCTTGCCTTCACTGTTTCATAACTCACTCACTCAGTTTAAGGTAAAGTATATCTTGTTTACATGAAAATTGAGAATTCAGTTTTGTTCTGTTCTGTGTTATATCTGTCACCTTTGGAAGACAGAAGTTAAGGCAGTAAAGTAATAAGTTTCACCAAGCATCCTCGGGAACGTAATTTAAATTCAAAAAGCATCAATATATCCTTCTGGTGATTGGAAAAATTGTTAACTAGAAATAAAGCTAGAAATTTAACACTCGATTAGCATAAATTCAAAGTTATTTGCAAAATTATCTTTTGAGCTTGAATGCATACAAATTTTTAAAGCAAAATTTGCGAATGATTCCACATGAAATTGTTAGGATGTTGGGATGTTAGGATTTCACACATACATCCAATATAAAGAAGCAATTAATCAATATGAGGAGCTGACAGAAAGCACACATGTTCCTGAATTGTGTAGATATGCTTTATACTTGTTTGGAGGCAGTGTGAAAACAGCTTAAGGCTGATGTGTAGGTGTTAGATACACACAAGTCATAGCACAAGACCACTAACACACAGTCGCAGACAAAACGAATTTTTTTTATACCTTGTATGTGTGTGTGTGCGTGTGAAGCTTCTGTGCGTATGAGTAATATGAATAATAAAAAAAAAGCGAAAAAGAAAACTTTTGTAATCCACAATCGACAAAGATAAATCGTTTTGGTGCGGTTCAAAGAACGTATTTAAATTTCCCTTAGTGTATGTGTGTGCAGCAGTGTGCATTTAAGTGTATAGTATAGGATAGTATACACATACACACACACGCATGTGAACACAAAAATATTGTGAGTATATGCTGTCATTAGTCTGCATAGAAGAAATAAAGTAATAATGACAACAATTTGAAGAATAAACAACCTCAGTCTGACGTCATGTCATCCATACTTTTAACAACATTCACAACTAAAAGAAGTAAAAAAAGTAAAACGAAATAAAAATGAAAAGTGTATAAAATATAAAATCTACATTAAATTGATTATATTAAAAATATGACCACCTCAGTGAATTACAATGACATATTGCATTTGATCTTTGGTCGACAGTAGCGTTTTATTTTTATTTTATTCTTTTTTTGATTTTTTTTTTGAGTGACACAACAAAGTTCAACACACCCACTCCCTCGTCGCTTAATACTGACTGCATAATGACTTACACGAGCGGCTTGTAAACTGATGCGACCGCCATTGTGCGTTAATTGAAAATACAATGGAGTTAGTGCTTCTGTATCTGGATATGTGCTAATATAAAAATGTGTGGGCTATGATTGTTTCGACATGCACACGCACACGTATATATACATACATATATATAAATATATAGAAGAAGAGAAGAAATATAAAGCATTACCAGATAGCAAAAAAAAATTCTTAGAAAAATTAACATAGACACTTGATTGAATTATTAAATTATTTGTAATCCTTGAATTTATTCCAATTCAATTATTCTTAGGTGAATTTGTACATTACATTAACAACAAAATATTCATATGGCTTTACCGAAATTGCATATATACATGTCATTACTTATTACTCACTTTTACGGAATATATTATTTTTTATCAAAAATATTTTAAAAGAATTTCTTGGGTAGGAAACTCTAAATCTGTAGAATATATGATGCATATATAGAATATATGATATATGATTATGATATATGATAAAACTATTTACAGGTTCAAACAATAATAAATTTGCAACAACAATATTTTTCTACTTACTTACTGACTTAAATGTTCATAACAACTCATTAGCAGGTTTCGATCTGATGGAGCATTCCTCTACAGGCACCTCTGCTGTACCTTTTCCAGTTTCGAACATCAATTGCTGTTAGTACTTCCTTTGATCAGTCTACCGTTATGTCTTCTTTGCCCAACTACCGCTTTAAATACCTTTTTTGCTGTAGCGTCTTCATCTATTCTCACAACATGACAAGCTAGTGTAGCTTATTATTATTATATAAGTGAATTATATCAATTATATTATTATATATGTAGTGATAAAGCGCGTATTGCTCGTAGTTCATTTGGATGTGATGTTTGTCTTCAGCTCGTATAGAGCCAAATATCTTACGAAGAACTTCCAATACAGCTTTATCATTCCGTAAAAGTGTCCATGCTTCTTGACCATAAAATGTAAGTTTCGAACAGGGATGGAAGGATATTTCAGAATTATAAACCGAATGGTAATAACCCAGCGAAAATTGTTTTTATGTAAATGTATGTTTCGATAATTACCAAATACTCATCATCAAAGGTTTTTAAAAATTCTTATTGGTGTTATTTAACTCTTATACATGGACTTTAATCTATAATAACGTTTGCAAACATAGAACTTTGAACCTGCGAAAGTAGAAACAAATCATTTGCACATTTTAACCGTACAAACCAAACCAGCAGGAAATTTTTGTTGTTTAAATTTTAATTTCTTTTGTGTTTTCTCAGCATACAACAAACACATATAGTGAAGTCATATAAAATAAAAATAAAATTATTTTACTTCTGTGAGTCGTTGAATAAGATAGTTTCATAAAAGCCGTTGAAAAACACAAAACAAAAAAAACAAAAGAAAAAGTGCCCTCGTATAGTAACTATTCTAATATAAATTAAATTTAAATGAAACCTACATTGATGGTCTGTATTAACAACCGGCCCTAACGAATTGAGTACAGTTAACCCCTCGAATAAAGATCATAATGTTTCCTGTTGCGAGTTCGCAGATATTAGAATAAGATCATTTACCTCAATATTATCCCTCTTGCACTGGTCGAACCCTGACAGTTAGACTAAATATAATATCATTTTGTTTTCTCAGTCTGTCGAATTTTATAAAATGAAATAGTAACGCATTAAAACGCATTAAATGGTCTGCCAATAACCTTTACTCTGTTTGTCTCAGATGCATTATGATGCTTGAAATGACAAACCGAACGGAGGATACTTAACTCTTTTAATAAAGGCTAAATTATTTTCTATGGCGAGTTGTCTGATATTAGGTATGTTATACGAGCACTTAGCTTCATATTTTTTTCGTGCCCAGATCAAATCCATACTGACATGCAAAATATGCTGACTATCTGTCTTCTTAGACTACCCAATCTTATTGACATGAATGGTGACTCAGCAGATATTCTGTCAATTACTTTGACACTAAGCTTACTTGTAAAGACGGTATCTACATTCTTATCTAAAATGATTTAAGTGAATCCTTGCTTTCTCTTTTTGTTTAAGAATATAATTTTATGAAATATTTTCTCACACGATCCATTAGCTTTGGTGACTCATCAGATTATCTGCCAATAACTTCGACACTGGTATACTAAGTTGTTCCACCTAATTGTACTTGAAAAGAAGAACCAATTCCTCAATTTTTAGTTAAAATGATTTAAATTAATTATTGCTTCTCTATTCATGTTTCATATTTAATTTAATACCGCTATAACTGACAGTGTTCACGCAATTCCAATCCCCAAATATAATCGATGGCAAATATTGTGAATAGGTATCTCAACTAATCAAATATATTTGCAATAATTTTAATTTAAACTCTCTACCAGTTCGAAACAAATGAACACCTGCACAGAGCCATCAATGAGTTTAATAATTTGCATAGAATCACACATGTCGCAATTATGGAATAATATCTCCAAACATGGGCATGTAAATAATAGATCCTGCATCAACATTCATATATTGAGTTCTAAAAGTTCGCAATTAAAACATTTGAAAATGTGCAACAGTACCGAAACTACATAAATGTGTCAACTTACATATCCCCACCACTTTCCCTGCTCATGAATATGAGGAGAATGCATACTCACTTGCAAATTAAGGATATAACTCGCAGCAACATTTAATATTAATATGCAGATGCTATCATCAGCAGCATGAGCATCATCATCATCATCATCGTCGACATCATCATCATTGTCATCGTCACCAACTCAATTGTCATTATTATCAATAATGGCAAATGCGACGCTACTATTAATATGGAAAGAACAAAGAGTAGAAGCACAACAAAAATAATAAACTGAATAGTGTTACCAAATGCATTTTCATCGATTGCTCTGTAATTTGAAAACATTTCAATAAACCTTGCGAACCAAGCAGCTTGGCAGCATGGCAGCATGGCAGGATGGCAGGATGGCAGCTCTAAGAGTTGGAGAGGTGCACGGCATTCGACAGGATTGCTAATATGTCTACTTTGCAATGCTAAGTACTTTTCGCTGTATTTACCAGTTCATTTGTGTGTGTATGTGTGTGTGTGTGTTTATACAGGTACATAACTGAGGACTCTGAGTTTAAATGTGAATGCCAGTCACTGTAAGTGTAAATGCACACATTCATGCATTCAAGCATTCATGCATTGGCATTTAATGATGTTTCTGGAGCACTAATAGACATTGAATTTGGCTGCAGGTCACAAACGATGACATTCATATTCCCTCGCATGGAGTGTTTAGTCAGTTTAGGAATGACGTTCCAAAGGCGATATTTAATCACATTATATGCTCAATTTTGTTATTTCAACTTAAAGGAAATTCAGAATTCAAATGAGGGGAAAATGCAAATTTTGAAACAAAATAGAAGAAGTAAATGCAATTAAGATATTGAGTGAAATTTATTGCAATTAAACTGCTTCTGAATACTCTTACTTTAGTCCAGTAAGTTATATATGCGATATTTTATCGATAATTCTTCAATATTAATTCATTCTGACCTTAAATTCGTAAAACATATGCATATTTTATTCATAAATATTATTTTGATTGAAAATTTTGCATATATTTAAAATATTTATAATCATGATATCATCTTACAATGAAAGTCCAGTTCGGAGCTATTCTAAAGTATAAGTTCAGGCGTGCCCCAGGGCGTTCAATTTAAGAAGCCACATTAAAAGTGGTAAAAACATTTTTTAATATTTTATATTTATCTTAACAAGGTCTGCTAATCTGATATTGAAATAAAAAACACCAATAATCTGTCACTTTTATTAAAAATTTTAGAGATATTTTAAATTTGAAACATTGCATTTATACCGCTCTTCATTGAGAAACAGGTGATAAGTTCTATAAAGTCTTCTTTAACATTGTCACAGGTCCTGTTAGAGTCAAAGCACACTGTATCGTTACAATTTCGTTCATAATGCAACAGGCAATATGCTCTACAACTTCTTCATACACATTGCTTTGACCTCACTGCATAATTTCTCTTTCGTTCATAATCCAACGATTTTACTGTCAATCCTTTCTCAGAGTCCACATTATTATCCTATTAGAATATTTTTTTATATTTGTGTTATCTTGCCCTATCTTCTTGCGATTTGAAACATAATATATATTATATTAGTTCCCGTAGATTCTATGAGGAACAAAAGGTCACCTTGTGATTTTGGTAGTAAACAGATAATTTCAGGTGTGCGGGTGATTAGTCACACTGCAGCCAAATTCAGTGCTGGGATTGCCAACTGTTAATGTTGAAGAATCGGAACGTTTTCTCTACAATAGGTGTTCAACTTATACCGCTTGTACTCGATCGCCAGAGCCTCGTCGCTTAAACAGGGTGCACCACGTGTAAATGAAGTTGGTCTCATTAGGGCTTTTACACTCTACATTCCACTATATAATGATTTCACAAAACATATAATTGCGGTATGTTTATAGTTGATCAATTCTTTAAGACCTTAATTGTATTGTGTTCTGAATAATACTTTATTTAGAATTGAGTTAGACACAATTTTATGAATTTTTCTTTCGAAAAATATTAGATGCTTCCAGTCGGCTGTGCAAAAAACCAAGTCTTTGCATTCGTTCATTCATCAACATTTTGAGTATCTAAATATCTTAAAAATTATATATTTACATTAAGACTGAAAAGTTTTCGGAAATTCTCATTTAAAATTCGCGCGCTGTATATTTTTCGATATTTTAAGTTTATGTAGTTTGGAGCACGTCTCTTATACTATCCAAAATGAGCGCGATCTGTCAACAGTTCGTTTTTCGGCAGCTGTGAACCAGTTCACCTCAGTAGTGCGTTGGGAAATGTCTTCGACGGGTCGTACGACCGTTCCTGAAGGCTTTGTACCATTCATAAACTTGAGTTTTCGTTAAAACTGTTCCATAAGCTTTTTGTAGCATTCGCACGATTCTGGCCACGAAATTTCGTTCGAAACACAAAATTTGATGCAACCTCTTTGTTCAATATTTTTTTTCCATTGTTTTTTTCGCAACGCACTACTGAGGTGAACTGGTTTCAACAGCTGCCGTAAACGAACTGTCTGACAGATCGCGCTCATTTTTTGCATAGTAATTGTCCTTAATTGCTGCCAAACTACATAAACTTAAAATATCGAAAAATATACAGCGCGCGAATTTTAAATGAGAATTTCCGAAAACTTTTCGGTCTTAATGTATGATATTTTCGTTAAATTATTATAATTTCTTCTAGCATTTGAAAAACTTAAGAAAATATTCTTCTAAGTTATTCTTTTTATTATTTTTCTTATATTATACCTTCTGCTCAAAAAGTATCCGGATTTTGTTGTTTGTTAACTACTCCTTAAGTAACAGATCTTTTTCAAAATTTTTTTTTGTTATGTTGGTACATCCATTCTTGACATATGGTACAAATTTGAGACTACCTCAAGTGCATTTAGCGATTTTTACTATGGAAAATTCTTGTTGTACGCGATTTTTTGACCAAACACGGCATCACTGTCATCGCTCAGGCACCATATTCGCCAGATCTAGCGCCGTGCAACTTTTTCTTGTTCCCGAAACTTAAATTGCCCCTTCGTGGTAAGCGTTTTGAGTCGATTAAATCGGTAAAAAAGAATTCGTCGAAGGAACTAAAAGCCATACCTGCACGGGCCTACGAAAAGTATATGGAAGATTGGGTTAAGCGTTGGCATATGTGTATCGCTGCAGAAGGAGCATATTTTGAAATAGATAAAATAAATTTAGAATTAAATTTAAATTTGTGTATTTTATTTACAAAATCCGGGTACTTTTTGAGCTAGAGATATATCTCCTCCGACATTAACTCCACATAGGGCTTCAGATTCAAATAGTTGTGTAACTGTTACTCTGTTTATAATATTGTTAATTATATTTAAGTATTTGAGCATTGTTCTAAAAGTCATTTTCCAACTATTTGCAAAGACATCAATTTTATTCAAACATCTTTGCTATTATTTGTTTAACAAATACCTTCATCACACCGCTATAATTTTTTGGTTTAGTGGCCATTTCTCGATGATTATTGTGCTTTTCAGTATTTGGAATTGATCATATCCACTCAGATCTAAAGTATTAACATAAGAGACCCTTTAATATATTCGTTACTATTATGTCGTATTCTAGAGAAAGAGAAAAAGAGCCTCCAATGAAAGGGTCGTCGTGGAAACTGAGGCATATTTTTAGGTCAATGTTGAATCATTCTACAACACAGGTGTCGAAATGTAAGATATACGTTGCAATGATTTTACTATTGTACAAATAGTATTCTGCTTCTATATATTCTATATAGAACATATAAATACATTCTTTATTTTATAAGTTCACATTGGTGAATAAAGGTAAATTTTGCTGAAAACTTGTTGTTTTATTGGTTATACTGACGATTTATCAACCGATGTGTTTAATATTGCTATACTATACACAGGTCTTAATCAAAGTAATGCATACTAAATCAAATACAATTGCACTATTTCTAAAGTAATCCCAATAAAAACGGTAAACCCAAATCTGTACGCCTTCGTGTTAATAAACTAAGTTGAAAAACCGCTGAGTTAATTTATTTCAGAGCATATTTAAGTTCAAAGGAATATATGCATATATGCACATGACTTTACAAATTTTATAATCCACTAATCCTATTAAGGCGCAGACCTACAAATTTGCTAACATGTGAGCATGTACGGCGCAGGACTTTTTTCTGTTTTCGAACTTAATTAATAAATGTGCCTCAGCGTCAAAATACCTTAAAAACGTAAATGACTGCTGTGAAAGTGTCATTAAATATGCATACAATCACATATTCACTTATGTAAACATTAGCATACACAGCACATATGCTCAGATGTTCAGATGTTCAGGTGTTCAGGTGCATATATCCGTACATACCTAAAGTACCTATCAGTTTATCTTCAGGAACATACATACCTGCTCAAAGCAAACACATCTCTACTGCGCGGTGGTTAGCCAAAATAATGTCTATAGCCAAAAATGTTTTGAAATGTTTTGTAAGAAAGTTAACTGAGCACTCCTTTATCCTGCAACGTTTTGGTTGTGCCAAAGATACGTACTCGTACTCATACTATGTTGGCTTTATGTGCATGTAAAATTTGTTTTAATTTTTGAGGTGTGAAATTTGATGGTTTTGTTCACCTGTAGCAATGGAGGCATACACAGTGGAGGCAGTGGAGGTACTGGAGGTAGTAACAATCTCTGCAAATTCTCATTCGTGTATTTAACTTTATGGCGATAAATGTTTCATTCATAATTATTTTACATAAAACAGCAGCAACAACAGCACCAGCATCAAGTGACTTAAAGGTAGCAATTTTAGAACACTTTAACGATGAAATTTGAGGCTATGCATACTGCTATGTGTGCTTCCCCAAAATATATGAAATCATTTTTAATGTTGCTTAGGACCTTTCTATGAATTTACGCAGAGACTTGAGTGTATTTAAAAGTAAATAAAAATATTAAGTAATTATTTTATTACACTTTCAAATAAGAAATGTAATTTCATACACTGAAATAAGTGCATCCAAGTAAAATTATGGGAAATTTAGTATTCTGACAACGTAGCCGAAAATTGTGCGGTTTAAGTATCGTGCTTAACACTTAAGTGTCGTTGCAAGTAGCAGAGCATTGCACAACTGAAGCTTGTTAGGATACAGTACACATGGATTCACACTAGGCTACAAATAAAAGCATTCCGTGAAATGGTTGTGTTACTCATGAGACTCCGCTACTTCACTATAGTCAACAACAGCGCACAACAACCACAACACGTGACTGAACTTCGAGGAAGGATGGTGGCGAGGGATCCTACAGTAAGCCAATGCCTTACTACCGTTAAAGCCAGCAGGATAAGCACAACAGTTAACATAAAACGAGAGTAGAAAACAATATGGGAAAACTTTTATCCTTGAACGAAAATTATTATCTAAGCAAGTGTCGAGTGCGCAGCGTCAGACATGGCCAATGCGACAACACGTGCCAATGCAACTGCTGCATCAAGTGGCGTATCTCTTCCAGTTCCATTT
Organism: Teleopsis dalmanni; assembly: GCF_002237135.1. Classification (NCBI taxonomy): domain Eukaryota; kingdom Metazoa; phylum Arthropoda; class Insecta; order Diptera; family Diopsidae; genus Teleopsis; species Teleopsis dalmanni. The sequence goes on along the minus strand of NC_051847.1, from coordinate 88,536,689 downwards.
TCTGCTCTTTGCCATTATGTTTACCGACTCGCATCGCACTTTAGTTTTTCACTTTCAGAGTTTTTAATTTTTGTTTTCAGTTGTAAATCAGCACGTTTTAGTCCAAATATTCAGCTTCACCGCGAGCGTAATTGAAATAAAAGCATAAAAATGGATTACACAGTCGCATTACACTGACCACAGCATTTACACATAAATCATGTTTCAGCAGATTCTTGCATTTCGCTATTACACAAAAGTTTTAGATTTGTCTCGGATTTATTAGATACTTTTCGCTAACGACATAAATGGAAAAATCTCTCAAAAAATATTTTGACATCTGTGGCAGTGAAATAAACTCTAAAAACAAAGTACAGCATTTATTTAGCGAAAAACTGATTTTATTAACGAATGACAGAAAGTCCCTAAGTTTCTAATAGACACTTAATAGGAAATCCTTTAAATTTCAAGCATTTATTGCACATCTTTTTATATCGACAATTTTAAATAATATAAAGATAGTAAAATAAGTACTCAAGCCAGTAAAGAGCAGCCACACCGATGTTGGGGTCGCAACTTTTTTGTGGACTAGGAAATAGTACGTTCGTTTCTCTCATAAAAATAAAGGAGAACCAGAATTATAAGGATTACTGGTATGATATACCAGAATTAAAAAAATCCAAATCACTTATTGGTACCTACAACAATAAGAGATACCAGGATTGTATGAAACTATCGAAAGAAAAACTTAGAATCATCACAGTAATCCTAACAGGGCACTGTAGACTAAAACACCACCTTACAAAGCTGGGTATACTTATAGATGCAAACTGTGGATTCCGTGAAGAGAATGAGAAGCCGACCACACATATGCTATTAGAATGCCCTGCGCTAATGCACATACGAAATAGGCTTCTAGGAATTTATATTCTGATGGAAGAGGCAATAAAACTCTATAAAGTATGTTCTATACTATTTTTTATTGACGCAACAGGGCTTAAAGACCTACTCTAAGCCCAAAAGGGGACATAATAGACCCGATGGTCGCAGTTCCACATCCCCTAATAATAATAAACTTAATAAGAAATACTCAAGCACTTTAAGCTATTTGAACAATTACTGAGGAATTTTCGACAAAAAAATTTTTTTTTACTTTATAATTAGTTGAATTCTAGTCGAAATTTTTTTAAACAGTTATTGAGAAAATTTTCAATGCCTGAAAATATCTGAATTTTAAATGAATTAAATTGGGCTATGATGGTATGTATACCATCATCAGTAATCAGTGGAATTAACAAGAGTTCTGCTAAATCCACATCTTGTTGAAAATCACGAAAGTATGTAACAATCCGTCAGTGCCGATCACTACTTAAATACTAATTGTTTAACTTGGTTACTTGGAGTGAGGGCTTAACATAAGTGTGTTTTCAATACACATATAATACGAGACCAATTAAAATAAATATTTAAATATAATTGCAGTAGATGAACAAAAGCCACCGTATAAGACTTGAATCTACTGAAACCACCTTTTAGGAATGAATATGGAAGGTTGCAACTACGTTAGCACAATTTGCGGGGAGTCTAGCTATTTGCATCTCCGCAAACCCAAACAACATAGTGGTTTAGATGGACTTTTCTTTACTAATATGCTTATACACTCATTCCTAGCAAAAATTATTTTGTAAGTTTAATTTTATATTCACGTATTATTTAGATTTTTTAAAGCTGTTAACAAGCACTTTATTTCTTGATGCTGTTATAATGCTCACTTTTGCTTTTATAAATATATGTGTTAGACAAAAATTGAGCACAGACTACTTGCGTGAATGATGTGAAAGAACTTAATATAATTCCAATTTCGTAGAACCAAACATAGACCGACATTTTTATTATATGAGTTAATAACTTAATTAAAGCAAGCTAAAATTTATTTCAGATATAATACTACGCTGCACTTTACTTTAATTTTAATTGATACGGTATAAAAAATGTTCATGTAAATTCTTGAAACTTTTAAAGTGGTTTGAGTTGAAGTCTCCCCATGTTTGCTTCAAAAATTGAAACGTTTTATTTCGTTTTACTATATTGAATTTCACTTTCAACCTCCAAATAGTACGAAAAAAAAAAATATAAAATATAGAGCGAATTATACTCGTTAAACTTTTGTTACAAAAAACTTACCGAGGACTATTTAAGTGGCTGTATTTTATGGAATTGAACTTAGGAGTAACAGAACCAAACACAACAACTAACGCAACGATTAAAGTGAAATGTCCTTTCTAAATGGCAATAATAAAAATCAGTAAATGAACTGACCAAGGAACCATAAAGTCGTACTGTAAATTTTTTATAATGTTCGAAAGCAATCTGCAATTGTACAAGAGATAAGGATAAAAGCAAAAAGATTCCTTTTTATTTTCCTTGCTATAAAAATGTCAAACATTTCAGCAGAAACTGAGCTTTGCTTTTCCTGTGTGGCTTCCATTGAAACTCATTTAATTGCTACGTAAAGTTTGGTTTCACTTTAAATTTGGTAGGTGTTGCGTTCGGGACGCACATGGGCCATTCATCTTTTAAGTGTTGTAATGGCCCTGTAGTCCCATCAGAGTAATCAACTCAGACGACAAATACATTACATTGCTTGCATATTATTGTGCATATCAAGGAGGAGGATGTGCCAGTACATTTAAAATGAACTGATTTTCTTGTGCGTAGGTTAGAAGTGACAACTCGAGTGAAAGAGCAGAAAGAAAGTTATTTATTTTTATTAAGTTTTAAGATTTAATGAGCCAGAAATAGTGGTAGCTTTAAGAATACCATAGTTACTATTGTTTACAAAACTCATTTCTATACAATTTGCTGTATTGGAAATTTAATTACAATTGAGTTTTGTTTTTTCTTATTTTTTTGACATTTGAAAGAAATTATAAAAATTTCTAAAATATTTTACTTTCACTTTCTTAAAGTACATAAAACTACACACTACACACTCTCTTAATTCTCTAAAGCACTTCATTGGCCCCAAACATTTACGAGTGTGGGTCGATTGTGTTTAATACATCGAACGGTCAACAGCCTCAGTGCACTTATGTCCTCTGACAAAATGGCTGATGAACGAGTCTTTGTTGTCGCTTTACACTGAAGAGTGTAAAGTTCATTAAACTGTAGCGTTCACTTTGGCTCCTTCTTTTTACTTTTATGGAATTGTAACTGACTTTAACAAACTTCTGTACACATTATTTAAAATTCAAAATTAAGGTTTTCTTAAAGGTTTTTTCTATTTTGTTGACATATAAAATAATATAAGTTATTTTTGAAAGAGAAAACAATAGAATAGAATACATTTTGCTTGAGTATATAAAGGAGTATTATAATTCAAAGAATATTAATTATCACGACTAGTAAAGACAGAATAGTCCAATAATTCACAATGCTTCGAGTCCTGAAGAAGATTCTAGAAAAATAAATTCAAACACACCAACGATTTCAAACCTGTTGTCGACTCTACAACTAGAAGCACACATTATGTCGTTATGTCTGCATTTGGTGTTTTAACAAAACTTATACGGCTATGTGAAATGACGTTGAACAGCATCATTAGAGTCCTTAGATTTTGGAAGTACCTCTCAAAAGAAAGTATTTCTCAAAGAAACGAAGCAGAGAGGCATTGTAGTACTTCACTATTTTTTGTGCATTGAATTTGGAAATCTTCATAGATACTAGATTCTTGATTTGCATGCACGATTCGCAATACAAGTTGCCACACATTGCACCTATGTACTAAACCCTTCACCCCTCTATCTTCAACCACAATTTCCGAGGAAGTCAGCATTAGGTAATAGATCACGGGACTAGTAGCTATTACGCTACTCTTTTATTGCTTTCAGCATTTCTTCTTAACATATAAGCTTGATTCTTCTTTATTCGTTTTGTACGGATACGATATGCTCCATTGCTATGTTTCAGTTATCCTCTGTTGCTAGCATATATCGTACTATATGTGCCAGACTTGGTAAGCATGAACTAATCGTACTGAATGGGTTGCAATAAAATATTGCATGCTTGATATTGTTTTCTACTCTACAGATTGAACAGAAAAGGTAATTATAGTGCCCAGTTAAAAACTGCGTTAGAAAGTAGTTTGTCTCGCTGTGTTTTCGATTAGACCTACGAGTATAAGTGAAAATTTTCATCTGCCTTTAATGAAGTTTTCCAATCTCTCTCCCGTGCAGCTACTGAGATAGCTCTCTCATTCCCTCTAACTTCGATGAAAGGACCCACGTCACTGTTGACAACTATATAAGTGATGTTATGAAAAATTTCGTTTATGTAACAATTAGCGTAAAAACCAGAATTGACGTCTGCTAAGAGATTCAAAAAAAATTTCTCTTGCCAACAGTTACTACTTCAAGCTGAATATCCAATTGAGAAGTATTTCGACAAACGAAAAATCACGCTTTACAAGTTCGTTATAATTCGTTTCCTACTATATGATGCAGAAGCTTGGATAATTACCAACAACGATGAGAAGACGTTAGGAGCAAACGAAAGAGAAATTCTTCGGAAGGTATATGATTTCATACCCATTTGCAACGAGTATTATATTACATGAAACACTGACCAGTACGAGCTGTACGAACTATACGAGCTATAAATATTAAGCGGCTTTGCTGGATTGGTAATGTCATGGGAATAGATGAATGTGGTCCGGCTAGAAAGATGTTTAATTCGATATTCCCTCGTGAAAAACTCGGTGGAGTACATTCACATCTTTGGTGGAAGTACCAAATAATCAATGATATGAAGGCACCCGGTGCTACTAACTGGCAACAGCAAGCCACTGATAGATTTGGCTGGATGAAACCACTCGACGCGGCCAAGGACGACTAACGTCTGTAATAGCCAACTAAGAAAAAAAGTTAGTAACCAAAGAAGCAATGATACACTGCGACCTATGCGATCTATTGAGCTATATATATTATTCATAAATAATATTAGCTAACTAAAAAGTAAGTTAGTAATCAAAGAGACAATTATACTCTGCGACTTACAAGATCTAATGTGCTACATATATATATTTTTTTTTGTTATGCGGCAAGGAGAAATGAAATGCCTACGCACTGACCACAATCCCGCGCCCCGGAAGGTGAGTGCCCGACTCGTACTAAATAAATCACTCCCCCACATTTCTAGAGACCTTGTCCTACGCCGAGACTACGTTAGTATTACTTCGAGGTAATATGCTATATATATTCATCATAAATAATATTAAAATTGTTAAATGGTTTTCGTATAAAAAAATATGTTTGGTGGATTCAATGCCCTACTTTGTATTGTATTGAAATTAACCGAATCCTTTAATTAAATTTGATTTCAATTAATTAAAGTACCGTAAAAAGTAGTTTCGTCCATGCAGAACAACACAGACTTTTTATGTTTTCTTAAAAATTTAAAATAAATGGCTTTTGTACTAGACTTTTTAATTAAAATTCACGATTCGCTTCAAAATTCGCTAATTGAGGCGAATACCCTACAAACACACACATACACAGACACAGACACACACAATGAGTTAAAATCTTTACTGTTGTGTTTCATTTGCTCACGTATTTGCAAACAAACAATTCAAAACGGTTTTGTAAGACAAAACTGAATATTAACACACAAATACACATACAAATTCACTCTTGCACACGTACACTGGCGAACGCGTTTAAGCACATAAGAAAATATGCGTGAGTAAAACCACAACGACGCATACAATACTGTTTTAACAGAAATTTAGTAGCTTTCGTGCTTGTCATGCAAATAAATGCCATTTAAGTAGGTTTCCACTGCTTTGCGAGAATGATGAAGAGTATTTCGTATTTTAGTGTTTGTGTGATGGATTGTGTATGTGTATGTGTAAGTGTGTGAGTGAACTGTAAGTGCCTTAACACAGAAATACCAAACCAAAGTCTGATGAATAACGCATCATTGTTCATTCTTAACCATATTAGGCGTTTGTTGTGTTTAGTTGGTGTGTGTCGGTGTGTGTTGGTGTGTTGGTGTGTGTCTGTGTGCAGTACTCTTTTGTGCTGTGTCGTCAAATTTACGCTACTTTGCATTATTGCTTCACTGTTTAGACGTTAGCCCATTAGAAATACTCACACATAATCGCACAAGTGCGTGTTGTGCTACGTGCAAGCACTTTTGCAGTTATATAAATACGCAAAAGCTTTCCAAGTGTAATGTATATGACTTACCTTACTAACTTTCTTTAATTAACAGAACTGCTATAACGTTTAATTATGTTTGCTTGTACCGACTTTAGATTAAACCACTATAATATTTATTAAATACATCATCTGGAATGCTTATACACTTCTCTTCATAATATTAGAAAGTTTTATACGCTACAAACCTTATAACTAAAGTCTCAACATTTTTTGTACTATATATGATATGATATATATATTATATATATGATTTTGAATTTTATTATGATTATGAACTAATGTCTCCGACAAATATTAAAAATATGGTGGCCCAACCGCATTACAACCACTAACCTAAGGGCCGCTACGGATCAATCACCTGCTAAATATGAATACGTAAATGGCGCTGGATAGGCCACAATCTCTGAGGTGGAATCCTCAAGGCAGCCGTCGACCTGAAGCGCCGGCTAAAACTTAGAGGAGAAAAATTGAAGAAGAGCTAAGAAAAGTTAATTATTCCTGGATTGATATATGCTGAGAATCAAGTAACTGAATCCTATATAAAATGATGGTAGAGGCCCTATGCTCCACTAGGAGATGAGGATAAAAAGAGAGATAGTGAGTGAGAGATTATAAAGTGCTTAAAGAATTTTTTTTCTAACAATGAAATATTAAAAAAAGATCATTTATGTACTTCATTCAACTTTAAGCACTTTCTCGTACCGTTTTAAGGAATTTTATTAATTTTTAGAAATGAGCTAATTCATATTTACTATTTATTCAACAAAGTGTTTATTGATTTTAATTTTATAGCAATATTATACATCATATATTTGAAAATGTCGAACTTTGTGATGGTCATATCAAGTTTGAAATAATTGTTGTTTTCAATGTAAATTTTAAATTAAGAATAAAAGAAAGAAACCAATTCCGATTATAGTTTGATCAGGGCTTTCTGTGCCTCATCAGGTTGTTCAAAATAGTGTTGAACAGAATATCAGAAGGTTATAAATATCAGAATTAGCGCATACTAAGAATAAATATATTATATTCTTGTATGGATGTACTTACATATAAACGCAAATACAAATACCCATCAAAAATACAATTTACCATTTTAACATATCTTTAACATATCATTGTGACCGAAAGGTTTTCGGAAGTTCTCATTTAAAATTCGCGCGCTGTATATTTTTCGATATTTTAAGTTTATGTAGTTTTGGCGCACTGTCCTTAATTACAATGCCAAAAATGAGAGCGCGATTCTGTCAGACAGTTCGTTTACGGCAGCTGTTGAAACCAGTTCCCCTCAGTAGTGCGTTGCGAAAAAACAATGGAAAAAAATATTGAACAAAGAGTTTGCATCAAATTTTGTGTTTCGAACGAAATTTCGTGTGCAGAATCGTTGCGAATGCTACAAAAGGCTTATGGGTAATCAGTTTTATCGAAAACTCAAGTTTATGAGTGGTACAAAGCCTTTCAGGACGGTCGTACGACCGTCGAAGACATGCCGCGTTCTGGACGACCTTCGGCCTCTACCACCGACGAAAACATTGAAAAGGCAAAGGAAATCGTGTTCCAAAATCCTCATGTGAGTGTTAGAGAGATAGCACGAGAGCTAGGCATCGGTCGTGAGAGCTATCCGCCGTAAACGGCCTCAATTGTGGAAGGATAATTCATGGATTTTTCATGACGATAATGCTCCCTCGCACCGAGCCAACATTATCAACGATTTTAAGGCCAAACATTCAATAAATACCATCAAACAGCCACCGTATTCACCTGATCTTGCACCGTGTGACTTTTTCCTGTTTCCCAAACTCAAATTACCACTCAGAGGAACGCGTTTTGAATCCATAGAAGACGAAAAACAGAATTCGCAGAGGGAACTCAAAGCCATACCGGAAAGCGCCTTAAAAAATGTTTTGATGATTGGAAGAACGTTGCATTTGTGTATCGCTTCTAATGGAGCATATTTTGAAGGAGATAAAATAAATATTGATGAAGATTAAGAATTTTGCGTTTGTACATTGTGACCGGAAACTTTTCGGTCACAATGTATCTTAAACATTGCTAATTTTAAGAAACAAAATCTAGTTAATATGCATTTCAAAATTAATACCTAGACACTGTGTCCTCATTCTTTAAAAATTTGTTGCAACGACCCTGGATCAACCACTTTACCCCCGCAACCAGGGACGAAAAATTCTCTGTCGTTACAACCAAAACAGAAGTATAGAAAAAGTAAGAAATTGACAATTCTGATATAGCTCAATATATAACATGTCTCTTGGTCATGACCAGAACGAGAGTAAAATCGTCGAGACCATACGTCATACGAAAATCGTGATCCCTACCCAGCTAAACTTCGAAACTAACTCTCAGCCATTACATGTCTACGCACTTGTTTATAACGTGAAAAAAATTGAATGGCCTTACATCCAACCAAAACAACTCCAAAATTTTCAAATTTCCATGGTTTATTTAAGTGATAACAGTTCTTTCTATCTAATCTATACATGCTTTTTTGGACCACAAACAAAGTCAGGTAACAAACAGGTCGATATATATATAATTCATTTTTTTTTTCATTTTTATGATATATGTTATTAACCCATTTCGAGACATTTGTAATCTTGACTGATTCAGTAAGTACAAGATTCTAAAAATCGTTTTTATTACCTGTTAACTACCAGTAACATATAATTGGCTATCTTACAAAATATGCAGAGGCCAAGATATAGAGTACCAAGTTTTTTCCAAGCCAGTTTATTAGTTAGTTTTTGGTGTCAAGAATTTCAGTAAATACTGTCAACGATGCCAAGTCTAGTATTTCAACAATTAAACCTAGTTTATTTAAGACAAAGAGTTTTGTTTCATTTTTTTTAGGATTTTTGTGAACCCTATTTAGGAGTTTTTAATTTATAAATCAAATCTTCTCTAACGATTAGAAACTCACAATAAGTTATTTAATCACAGAAATATTACATCTGCATTACATATTTTATAATATGTTAAAAACTATATTAATGTAAATATATGTATAATATAATAAATAATAATAACTACAGTAGCTCTCGATTAAACAGTTTAAAGTTAGTTGAGTATTCAGAAATTCAAACTAAAGTACTCCCGAAGTTTTCATAGAATAGGTAGCTACTTTCTCATTGTTGATCCCTATAGCATAACGGTTAGAATATGCCTAAGATAAGGCATACCTATCTTAAGAAGTAACTAAAATCGAGTATATACCACCCGATACTGTTTAAAGTATAAATTTTAATTGTTAAGTTTCACTTGTAGCATCCGACTGTAGACTATAGTCAGTATACCATGCTACTATAAATAGTGAATATCTGTGTGATTTTTAAATAGAATTTAGTTATAATTATTTTGAATCAGCTGCTTAAAATAAAATAATAACATTATTTAAAGTATATTTTTTGTAATTGTCAGTTTATTTCAATAATTAAATAACTTTCTATCGCAAAACCTAAAACTACCGCTTGACAAAAGTTTTGAGAGCCACACTTCAAACTATTTCCCTACAACTTCATATAATTTTATACATTTTCTGGATAAAATTCTAAGCACTTCATATTTCATATGCAAGAAAACCAAATTATGTATATGCTTCGACTGTATTTAGTGCTTCAAACTTTCCATTTCAAATCACCCCTGCAATTTATCTTATCAAACTACACCAGATGCTACCCCAATTTGAGCATTGCAGCTTCTCTGAAAGGATCCCAGTTCGAGAACCAGTACGGGTACGGGTACGGGTACGGGTACGAGACGAGTACGAATTCGAGTTAATAAATAATAAATAAATTATTTTGAAACTAAATTAAATTATAAGAACAACGAAATATGTGTTTCTTTTTTTGTTTTTTTTTTGTTTGCATCTGCATTTTGTGCACTTTTTTAAGTAATAACAATAAAAAATTGTTGAGAAGAGGAATTTCACATTTTTTTTGGTAGAGTGATGCGAAATTAACTTATATGTCATAAAATGTGTTCGTTAAGTTGCCTTTGGAAGCTTAGAAGCTCACATTTTATTTTGGCTACAGGACTTATTGAAGTTTGTGGGCTGCTGTTTGAAATTCATTTGATAAATTAGATTTATCGTTGCTGAATATGTTCAAAACTTTTCAGATAAATTTTCCATTTTGCAAAAGCATGTCTTAAAATAATAAATTTACAAATAAAGAAATACGAAATGAAATTGAATATATTTTGAGCGTACAATTGCGTTTCTGTACAAATAAAAGGACATAGTTGAATTTAAAATGCTTTTTATTTCGAACACATATCTCTAAATACAATACAAAACACATTCCCCAGTAGTAAACTACTATATAATCCACAATATATGCTAATGCTATACGAATCATTGTGATGTTAATAATATGTATATTGCTGTATTATCGATATTGAAAGCCTAATTCAGAAACTAACTCATTTTCTTAATAAAGTAACCAACCATGAAAATTCACAAACGGCATAATAGTACCATCTGCAGTCCAAACAGATTTTTTATTAACAGATCTCTCTTAGAATATATATATATATATATATTGAAAATTAAGAGATAATTGGGAAACTATTTATTTTTTTTTAATAAAATAAACTACCATGAAAATTCACAGACGACATAATAGTGCCATCAGTAGTCCAAACCGATTTACATATTAAGAGCGAATTTCTCTTACAATCAAATGAAAATTATATACATGTATATTAGGGTGGCCGTAATATGTATGGGGGCAAAAAAATGTGTTCGAATTCTAGATGCCACCCCCTAAATTTATTCGAATACTCAAAAAACTACTAAATGTGAAGTTTTAGACTAATCGGATAATGTTTAGAGGTCGCTCATCGACCTTAAACTTCGGAAAAATGCAATTTTTTCACTTTTTTCAAATTTCTTCGCTCCCATCTCGCGTCTTTTTAATTTTTTTAATATTATTCTTTAACATAGCTTTCAAATAAGGTAAAAATCAATCAATTTCGTCCACAATTAACTAAATTATTACTAAAATAAGAAATCATACTCGATGTTTATTGAAGCTTTCTAGAGCAGCATAAATATGGGAGTAAATACGAGTATGTATGAGCGAAAGCACAGTTTCTTGGACAGAAAATGATACAATATAATATTTGAAGACAATCAAATACTTCCTCACTATATATAATTGTCCACACTTGATTTGAATAATATGC
>NC_051847.1:88512387-88525187 GCF_002237135.1 Teleopsis dalmanni | reverse complement strand
TAAATACGCTAATCTTTTATATATGTATTAGTGTAATATTTTCTTTTTTATTTTGCTTTCCCATATATAAATTAATTTATTAATTTTCTATTAGTGGATTTTAATATTTTCATTCCTTCATCATATCAGTTTCCCAACTTTTCCAACTTTCCCAACTCTTCATTTCTTTTTGTATAATAAAAAGAAATTTTTCTATGCTAAACAAAAACAATTCTCAACATTTATTTTATATAATATATTTTAAATAATTATTACAAACATTATTTTTATTAATTTTTATTAAAATTTTATTTTAATTATTTGTTATTTGTTTTTAATTGTAATTAATTTTTTGGTTTTTGTGTTTTTGTGTTTTGGTTTTTTATGTTTTGTTTTAATTAGTTACTAATTTTAACCTATAAGCACTATGACGTACTAGTCCGTAGTCGTGACTTCTTATGTAGTGTCGGCGCCCGTATCCACCATCGGCGCCACCAATCGTTTATGTTGAAGTTGTAATAGTAAAAGGATCGATAATTTTTATTAATCGTACAATTATTTATTTTCTCTTTATGCCCCTCAATAATTAGAATTTTAATATTTTTGTATTTATATTTATATTTAGAGTAAGTATTAATGGTAATGTTACATGTACTAAGTTTTCTACTACTATTTTCACTACGATAGAATTTCATGGTACTACTAAAATTTACGTTACTAAATTTAAAAATAAATTTCTTAATATTTTGAACGGGTTTCCTTAAACGCTTTAAAACATGCATACTCGGTCTGTTGCATTTCGCATGGTTGTGGTTTTTGCTACTAATGCCGCTACTGAGTCTCTGATGCAGCGGGTGTGTGGGTCTGAATGTGGCAAGTGCTGAAATGTATGTTGCACAGCTGTTAAGCTCCCTGTTGAAAAGTTCGCCCGTGGCAAATGTACTGTCAGCCTTCATGCAACATTTGCACGCCACGGTCGGCATTTCTTTAGTTATTTTCGGCTGTGCTCTGGTTCTACACACTTGCTTAATTTGCTGTGCCGCATTGCAGCTGCTGAGCAGGCACAGCAGAGCACTGAACCAGAGCAACAGTTGCTGTGCGAAGAGTGCTCGTTGGCTTTTGGGTCGGTGTGTTGCTGCGGCCGATGCAAAATATGGTATGGTGCAGCGACTACTGACTGATGGCACTGTTGGGCAGTTACCTGAAATTGCCTCATTTGGCATGTCATTGGGGTCGTCATCGTAGTAATAGGTGCCCTCATAGTGGGCGTAGTAAGGCAAATGCTCCAAAGTCATGCTACTCATGGCGGTTGTGACGTTTTTGAGTGCAATTGCCACACTGGCTGTGCGTGCTTTTGTCTCGTTTACCAATGCCAGTGCTGCTCCCAGACGTGTGTCAATTCGATGTTGAGTCCTGGCTGTCAGTGTGATGTTGTGCACTTGCCTTGTTGCGTTTGGTGATGTTTCATGTTCGCTCTCGGCGAAAGCAGCGAACTCATCACAGTATGTGCAAATGCCGTCCATTGCAGAGTCGCAATAAGTGTAGCAACAATCTGGTGGACCATAACTTGATTTGTGTAGTTGCTCGCCTGTTTCAGGTATATTTTGATCTGAAATAATCAAGATTGTTTAATTAAAATTAATAAACAATAATTTTGTTAGCAAAAAGAAATGGATGGCACTCGATGTGCGCTTACCTAAGCATAAGAAGGTTGGTTCTCCTGCATATTGTGTTGGCAGCGCTGGTGCTCGATCTGCTGGCAGCAAATATGGACATTTTTGTTCCACTGTTTGGCAGATACTTAGGCAAGGTCGTATTCTTCGTCGTTTTCGAAATTCCACTTTTCGTTTTGATCTAAAATTTACAGTTTAATAACGAATTATTATATATATATTCTGCGAGATGAATACAATAAAGTCTTTATTAAATTTTAAGACTGTAAGCTCTAGAATGTGTTATATATATGAGATTACAGACGGCAAAATTGCCCTCTATAGGGCTGTAAGCATTATATATAATTATACCAATTTGTAAGTTGCTTTGTAAATTAAAAAAAAAATAAAAATGAAGTAATAAAGCTGGTACTACTACTACCAGATTGTTGAATAACATCGGGGTAATGAACTTAAAAATATATTTCAAATTGTAAATCCGAACTTGTATTTTACTAATCCAGTGATCTTCAAATTTATGAATCTAAGCACTGCAGTGGCTTTCAGAAATATCTGCAAAATATCTCATCACAGAAGCTACACATATTCGTTAAATGAAAACCCCATTTTACAAATGAATTTTTTGAGGTGTGAATCCAACTACAGAAGTCTACCAGCTCTTATTTATTCTGTATATTCTCGCAGAATATAGTTAAAAAAGTAATGCAGTGATGCATATTGAGCAGGATAAGTAGAGGAAACATTATTCGTTGTATCTGACAATTCCATTGTAAGAAATGTAAAGGCAATATATAAAATAGTTGACTTTATCATTCAGACCTAATAAAGATGCTTAGATCTTTAAATGTCATTATTTCTTCAGAGTTATTCAATTTTATTTGATTTTTTGATATTTAACGAATGGCTTTATATATTTAATGGAGATAAATTTAAACTGATCCATAGTCAAATATATTGACATAATCAGTGTTAATAGAATGAACCCAACTGAATGTTAATTCCAGGAATGATGTCAAAATGGTTATAAAGTTTGTGTTATAGTTTGTGGATGATACGTTTAAGATAATTGTTGACAACTCGTGAAGGACTAAAGATCTTACAATCAAGTTTTTTCACGAACACTCCCAGTGCTGCTTTATCACTTTGTTATAGCGTCCATGGTTTTATGCTACACAAAACTACAGAGAGCGTTTTACATATCAAATGATTGCAGAGCCCATAATAACACCACAGTAACAAAAATAAGACAGAATCAGTATTTTAACATACGTTAAAGTTTTTCTGTACTGTCTGCCTTTGACAATTGTTCGCCTGAGGATTGCACTCAATTGTTGGGGTATCCCGCAGTTTCGTAATGTATATATGATTTTTTAATTAAAAACTTCGATGGGACTCTCGTCACCTTCAAAAGAAAGTGATTGATGCCTGTGGATTAATTTTCACAAAAGTTGCAATTAAGTTTTTACAATTAGTATAATCAGTATGCTTTGTTTTTTTCTTACTTTAGCGGGTTGAGTAATATGCAAAGTCAAAGACGAATGATTTATATTATCGTAATGCCTCAGTAATAGAATGGAATATATACATTATAGTTAACTAAAATAACATAAGTAATTGTAATTTTTTTTTTACTTGGTTACAGATATTTATTCATATTCAAACTCATATTCATTTATATTGAAAAAGTAATTAATTGATTTGGTTTGGAATTTTGAACATAATAATATTTGAAGTTACTTTTGAATCGTTACTAAAAAGAGTTTTTAATATTCACTCTTCTGTTTCAAAATAATAAAAATAGTATGCATGAAATAAATATAAGTAGTAAATCTCAAGTATTAAAGAAAGTATGAATAAGGCTGAAATACTAACAACTAATATTATTCTAATACTAATAAAATGATAATCAGCAGATTTAGAGCTTGATTGTGTTCGAATTCGAACACTTGGATTAAATATTTCAAATGTTTGCAAATGTTCGAGCTATTCGAATGCTCACGGACCTTATTTGAACATATTCGAGTGGCTCCCTGTACCCAAGTAAGATGCTCAGGAAGAAACATATTCGAATATTAAAAGGTTTGAAGCTTAGAATAGTTTAACTAATAGTTAATGTTCGAAAATTAAGTCAATAAATAATTCACAAAAACTAAACTTACCTTTTTAATAATTTTGATATCACTGGATCCTCGGCACATGGATCCTCACTATTGGCAGTCGATATGAAATCATTGGAATCATTGTTATAATCTTGTTTTTGTGATAGCTGGTGCAGTAGTATTTTCTGTTGCAGTTCCCGATTGCATCTGGTATCACTATTGCGTTTTCTTCTATGTGATGCTGTCATGGAATTATCTTTGTTTTTGTAATTGTTGTTGTTATTATCGCTATTATCATAACTATCAATGTCAATAACATCCAATAAGGTTATCTTTGCTGTTGTTTCATTGTTTCCCGTCTGACTTCGTTTACTTCTCTTCACTGTTGGCTCGTTGATTACAAAATGGTTTGCTTCATTTAAACTTTCTGATGTCCGTTTCAGTTGCTGATCTTTTCCAGTTCCACCGTTGGTTGAATTCGATGTTTTGGTGGAGTTTGTTGATGGAACGCTGTTTTTATTTTGTTTGGCGGAACTATGTGTGGTTTTATCTGTTGTCGGTGATACTAGAATATCGCTTTGTTCAGCAAAGTACGGTATGAGAGCACTGCAAACCCAACGTCGGTAAGATTCCTGAAATGAAATGAAAAGGATAATATATAATATAAATTTGAAATTTGTGAAGTGTGTGTATCTTATAAATATGAGTATTATTTATCCAAATGAGATGTATTTATTATAAATAAAAATTTTATATTTTACAGGTTTTCAGCATTATTACTATAGATCAACATTTATCGACCGAATAATATAAGAAGTATATAACTCAATAACACATTTGATATGGAAATAGAAAATTGGTGTTAGATACAGAAGAAAAAAACTTATAAATTAAATTTATGGGAGGCCATATTGAAGGACAAAGACTGAAGGACCGACCATTTATAGCAAACAAAAAAGGAGATGCATGTTGCGAAAACTGAGCTATAGATTAAACTTATTCGTATTTAACGTTCAAACAAAGCTAACCAATAAAAAGAATTTCAATTAAATAATAATTTAGATACCCCTAAACACTAAATACTGTACCTCTCAAAAAAAAAAAACACTGACACCAACGAAATATCCAACCACCAATCCATTAAACACTGCCCGTAAATTCTCTTTTATGACATCTATCGACTTGAAAACCATTGTTTCGAAGTAGTAATTTGAGTTTTGGAAAAGAAGTCATCTGGAGCTTTATCAGAAAAGTACGGTGACGTTTCAGAAGGATTTGTTGAGTGTTTGATCTCGTGTTATCATGTTGTAAACTCCATAAGGTTTCTTTCCAAAACCTTAGGGATAAATACTATAGGGTACCAATGAATTAAAATTAAAAATTGGAAATTCACAAACACTGAGAAGAAAGAAAAAAGCGATTCTCGAAAGCAGAATAGCACAGTACCATCAAATATGGAAGAGATTTTGTGAAACTCATTCCACGCTGCAACGAAAGTAAAGCAGTTTGAAATATATAAAGATGACAAAGAAGTTTTTATTTAATCAAAGGGATGAATGGGAACTTCTATATAAAAAACAGTTGTATGTTCATATACATCTAAATAATTTCATATTTATTTAAGCTAGGCATAAATATATATATAGAACCAAAAAATAATGTTATAAGTTATATGAACTATATTTGCTATTGACGCTACTGGTTGGACAAAATTAAAATTGTTCTCTTAGATATTTTAATTATATATAAAGAAACATATAAAGATATAGATAAACAACTATTTTTCTAGGTATTTGTTATTATAAATTTTTGGAAAATATTATCTCATTTTATAGTGAAATTGATGTTTCCATAAAAAAAATTGCGGGCTTGAGAAAATTTCATAAAATGTCTTCATTTTTATTTATCCTTAAATTCCAGTTTAATTACTTGTTGCAACTTTTTTAAGCACTTCACACTATTTCCCTTGTTTCAAAATGGAGTTTTGTATTTCTTCTTCATATTTATTTATTTTCTCGTAATTGTATGTAGTTCATCACAATGAACAGGGCCTGCACCCAAAAGCCCTTTACGAAATTGCAAGTTAAACATGCTTTAAGTTCTCAAGTGTATTTTAAATTAATAACTTCCCTCCGGCGCTTGACTCAACTTCATTTGCCCGCACATTCCCAAAGCGCTCGGTGAAGTGGATTCTTTTCCACTGTCGGGTATATTGTTATGTACCAGAAGGAGGAAGTGAGTCAAGATGTGCGAGTGCGAGTATTTCGGTTTATGTTCACATTTGGTTCTTGCTTCGTTATCTTGGCGCCCTTAGACAGTAAAGAAAATTATTATTTAATTACTCGATGTATTTTTCATTAATAGGACACCTCACAGTGCCTCCTAAGGATATTATGACTCAGAGTGTGAATAGACATTTTTTTCTTGTCCTATAAGAATGTTTGCTCATATACTTGTATGCGCTGCCGATACTTGTACCATCGCAGCTGAATGGAAATTGTTTTTCTTTGGATTTTGTCATAAAAACGAAGTGATATGTAAACTTCCAAGTACGGTCATAAACTGACACAAACTATTTCCACATACTCATTATAGCACAATACACAGTTCATCTGTTGGGAATTATTAAATTAATTGTATTTATTGCATTAAATACATATGAACATCGGTAAGTTCGTATCAGTGCTTAAGTAGTTTATTGTAGATATATCCTTAGGAATGTCCTTATGCAGTGTTAGCATAATTGCATTACTTTTTCCGAGTGACTTTAGTTTTTCTTTTTAATTACCATCACGTAATTATATTTAAGAGTGCATTTATTAGTATGATATGAAGTAGAAAGCAGGGGCGCATTATATTCCATCTTTTTAGCAGCAGGAAAAAATTTAATTTTAAGATGGTGAAGGATGATAATCTAAAATTTTGAATTGTTCCCAACATTTCATATGTATCAACTTTAAGGCTCCTTTAAAATTTTTTTACATATATTTTTTATTATATAAAAAAATTTTTTTAATTATAGTACTGGTGGATAATATTTCATAAAAACTATGAGTGAATATTTTGAAGGCTATCTAAAAACTCCATCAATGTCTTTCGACTACTCTGCATAGTATGGATAGACTAAAATAATGTAATTTTCATATTTTCATACCATACATAGTAATGGTAGTCTAAAGTAATGTAATTGATCTTTTCATGCCCTACATAGTATGGGTAGTCTAAAGTAATGTAATTGATATTTTCATAGACTACATAGTATGCGTAGTTTAAAGTAATGTGACCACAGGCCCAAATAGAAAATACAAAAATAATTATGTATTCAGAGCTCTATTGAAACCCAATTATAGTTATATTCTCCTAATTGTATTTACTGCCTACTTAAGATTTGGAGTACTACCTATATCTTAATCTTAGATTAAAGAGATTTAGAACTTAAAGAGAAAACTCGAAACTAAAAAACAAATAGGAAAAATGTTGAAGATACAGGTCTATGTCTGATATAATTTTTTAAAGTTTTAAGATCTTTCACGAAAGACATATTTATAAAATATAGATGTATAGATTGGTTTAAAGTAAACCAGTTATTGTGACATTACTCTTACATATATATTTAACGACATACACTAGCTAATATAGAACCGATACCTGTGCGCATAGAAAGGTTTACAGACAACTTAAACTTAAAATGTCAAATTTTGGGATTTAGGCACATTAATATATTAATTTAGATAAATTTAATGTGACAATATTATTTTGTTTTATTAATTTATTTTATTTTATTTGATTTTATATGTCTGATATTTGCTAAACTAATTAAGTTATAACATTGAATTTTCGAAAATTTCGTTTAAATAATTCATTTATTTCTAGACTTAAGGTGATATTAATTAATAACCGCACATTTTTTAATTGAAAATTACTTTGTGTAATTAACGTTTAAGAAATGTGTGATAATAATCTCATATTCACTTTTTGAAATAGTGGATGAGATATCACAGATTATTATCAGACTACTTATCAGGGTTTCTAAATATGTATAAGTCGTGGGAAATAGTAGCGTCAAAGAACTCACCAAAACAAAAAGTCTCTACTTTTTAAGGTTAACTTTTTCTTGCCGATAATGGCGTGTCTTTTTATGGCGAAAGAAACTGTTTAAAAGTTAGACGGATTCGAATAGCAAAGAAAGGACAAAGACAAAAATTTTTTGTTTTTAATTTATTGAGTTTATTAAGTTTCTACGTTAGTGTTAAAAATTTAACCTTATTACGATATAAGTAGAGGAGTATCGAAAGAAGAACCTAAGGATCAACAAGTACAAAAAAGATAAAAACTCCAAGCGATCCTTATAGGTCACTCTTACAAATGACAATCCAAAATGGCAAATGGAGGCATAAATATTAGCAAAAACTTTAAATTATATATTATTTTTTCCGAGATCGGAAAGTAACCGAGGTATTGACGGAAGACATCTAGGTGGCACAGGTATTACAACAAACCCTATATGCTATTTTGCAATAAAAAATCTCAGCTAAAAAAACACATATTAGAGAGAAATGCAATTCAACAATACAATAAAAAGCATTCTTGAGAACACGTTCAATACCATTCAAGACCATTCGCCTAACTTCTTGACGACAACGTGGCCGAATAAGAGTTTATATGACAACTATATACTTGCAGATGGTAGTACAATAGATTGCTTAGTCTTAGTACTTTATATTCATAAAAGCCAAATGTTAATTCAAAATAAGGATCTGTCGATGTTTAATAAGTTAAAAGGTGATTCTCCATCAACAAGTGGTTAAAAACCAGAATAATTTTAGAAGATACCATTTCTAAAAAAAAGGATCAAATATTTTCCTATTGTCTTTTAATAAGAAAAAAGATTATATATATAAAATGTACAGAACAGTAGAACACTTCATGTCTTTTTATTTAAAAAAATTTTATTATTTTAAGAATCGGTTTGTTTATCAAACAGTTCTTTGCATAACATTATATTATTTAAGGTCTTAAACTCCATTCCCCTCGAAATTTCTCATCCACTTGTATTTATTTTATTTGTAGACAAAAAGACTATAAAAGTTT
Organism: Teleopsis dalmanni; assembly: GCF_002237135.1. Classification (NCBI taxonomy): domain Eukaryota; kingdom Metazoa; phylum Arthropoda; class Insecta; order Diptera; family Diopsidae; genus Teleopsis; species Teleopsis dalmanni. Next base: position 88,516,345 of record NC_051847.1, on the reverse strand, counting down.
TAGTTGAAAACTCAGCATTTATATATGTTAATCAGACACCTCAGATATCGAAATACCCTTTTTGTCCTTATAAGATTATATTAAATATTTTTTCAATACGCCTTTTGAGTGAAATTAAAAATAATTCGCAAATTGGCTTAAGTTAAAGAAACCGATAAGAATAAGAAACCAATGAAAATATACAGAACGTTAAATTAAAAATGGGATCATAAATAAAACTTTAAAGTGAGACTGATATCGTAGTCGAAATACAATCTTCTTTGAATATATAGTTTAATTTAAAACATAATTCTCTGTAAAACAATAGAAAATATAGTGTGTGATTTCTTTATTGATAGTAGTTGAAATAAGTGCATGTACTCTTTGGTAGTAACCATATATGTTAAACGAAAATTCTAAGATCAATATCATATATAATCTATTAAAGTGATACCCATATTTGATATTGCCAGCTACTTATTTAGTTTCAAAATCAGGATAACCGGAGCATGGTATTGTGGTATACATTTTAACGCCTCTTTAATGTTGCACAGTCTCTTTAGATTATCATAATTTCAATTAAGTTTTTAAACGTATAATTTTTTGATAAAATTATGATATACTATATGTTTTACTCAGCTTCTATGATACGCTGCAGTAGCTGGCTAGTAAAAATAAATTAATGCTTTGTTGGGTGCCTGGTCAATGGTAATGAGTCTGCGGACAGTCATGCGAGGTCAGGATCTGCCATTCGACTCTGTGGAACTGGAACCATATTAAGAATTAAGTTAGTCTACTACTAGGTCTCTGATGGATAAATGGTTTTCAGCCGAGAGAAGTTCCAGGCTAAAGAGCTGGTTCATCCCTACAGTTATGGTAAAGTATCCTTCTTCAGCAAAACAGAGTTAGGGTTGCTGGTGGGATATTTAATGGGTCATCATGGACTGCATTATCATTTAAAGAAAATGGATCTCTCCGAAGAGTTAAATTGTCGACTCTGCTTAGAAGCAGACGAGACTTTCAGTCACATTCTTTGTGACTGCCCAGCCTTGATCTGGGCCAGGAGGAGGTCGCTGGGTTGGGAACTGCTTTCTCCTTCTGACACTAGGAGGTTCACATCGGCTGACATTCCGGCTTTCATTTGAAAGAAATGTCTTCTGTTTACTAAGGGTCTGTTGCAGCACAATAGATCAACTATGGTGGCGATGCTCCGCTCCGTTCGAAGCTGGTACCTTGTTCATTTCTATTCTATATATACTATATTCTATGCTATGCGATCAATAAATTGGACTTGATGTTTGCAGTTGTTGTTTCCATAGTCAACTTTCAACTTGAAGGTTTAAGTTAATAGTAAAATTAATTTATTGTATATATGAGTGTATTATTATTAATTGTACTACATATATATACATCTATAAAAAATCTTTTCAATGAAACATTAATTAGAGATTCAAAAAGTTTTTTACGTTTTAGTACACAAATATGACTACATTAAAAATGTCCGTATGATTATTTTATAGTTTATTTATTATAAATCTGCAAAGATAATATGTAAACTATATAAGCGAAATTTTGAAACGTCACTAATTCAATTTGCTTCAGATTTCATCATTATATTTTATTACTAAATATAACTGAAAAATGATTTCTTGTATTAACAGATACAAGATAAATAATCTTAAGTATATTTATTTTTTGTATTAATTTTTCATCTCTATTAGTTTGAAAGGTCTTCAGATCAACTATACAAAAAATAGACATAATCAGTGCTGATGTCTATTAGATAAAAAGAACATTATTCAAAAAAACACTACGAGATAAAAAATTAGAATGGTCTACTTAATACCTTTATGCATTCGTTTTTTGTTTTTTGTTTTTCGTCGTTTTGGTGGTATTTATTTATATAATTTTATTCCAGAACAAATACGAAACCATTTATCACAGAACATTCGCAAAAACTACATTTGTCTCCAGAAATCGTACATTTGTTTTTCCTAAACTCTACTTAACTTATAATCTTGTGATTGTGTAAAATGTACTCGTACTTGCCAAATTGATAGATACCAAAACCGCTGTTCTTATTTTTTCGTATCTCATTCATTATAGAACGTACGAACTTGCGTGTACAAAGAAGATACAAGATACTATATGTATAGTATCCGAGTGTGTGATATATAATGAATTTGAAATTCAATAAAAATGATTGTGATTGTGCTAGTAACGGCATTCGAGACCGATAAGAAAAACCATGGAAAAATAAAAAGTATTTCTCGAATTTAAATAATTTAAATAATGTATATAACGCGCTTGTGGGAATTCTTGTGTATTTCATTTTACACAATAACATATATGCTGACACTTAAATAATACACAAAAATTACCCAGTAGTAAATTGCAGGCATATAGAAACTTATGTAGTAGATATATAGTATGAACTTATTGGTGTATATTTAACTGTGGTTAACCGAATTTCATTAATCTTAAATCAACTATGTTGAATGCATTTAAACATTTAGAACGTAACCTTGTTGGAGCTATATGTACACCATATGATAAAATTATTTCGAATTTCCACAAACTGATAGACACGATGTTAGATGACAAATAACAATAGTGTGACGATTTTTAAACAATATTCAAAAATATATGCCTTTATTTATGCGCCCTTTCTGCTCTGATTTATGACAGAAGAGAAAATAAATAATATGTTTGACTTTTAATTGGATATTCGGATGTTGGACATATAATACATATTAATATACTAGAAAGTCGAGCACACTATTCCGACAATGCATAGTCTAATTCCTGACAAAAAAAAAAAAGAAAAACATACATCTAATTCATATATAAGTATAATAGGTTTTTAAAAATATATCATCTCCAAATTATAACAATATAAATAATGATAATTATGAGAAATCTCGGTTATTAATGATACAATTAGGACTTCTTAGAAGATTAGGGTTACTAATCTTGAATAGTGGAATATTGTTTAGAATTCTTTTAACATAGGTATACTTATGGGGTACTAATCTTGAATATTAGAATAACGGTTTGGACTTTGTGAATGTATACTCAACATGGGTTACTAATCTCGAATATTAGGATAACGATTGAAACTTGTTAAACATGTACAACTATGACTACTTATCTCGAATATTAGAATATTATCTAATCTCGAATATTAGGATAATGATTAGAACTCGATAAACATGTACTCACTGTGACTATTTATCTCTAATATTAGAATAACGATGGAAATTTTTTAAGCGAAAACTTTATTGAGTAACTAAATTCGCCACTGAGTGAGCTATTGAATAAGCTTAGTAAGAAATAAAATATAGGATATTGGGAGGGGATGTACATGCTCATCAAGCGTTTAAATAACTTCTTGAAATAAAAGATATAGTTGGAGTGATGATGGTCATTAGTCTTGAGTTTTATTAGTATTCATTTGATTGTAAGAGAGATTAGCTCCTAATAAATCGATTTGAACTACAAATGGAACTATTATGCGGTCTGTAAATTTTCATGGTAGGTTATTTTATTATGCAAATAATTTAGTTTCTCAATTATCCCTTCAATTTTCATATTATGTAATATATATAATATACATACATATAATTTTCATTTGATTGTAAGAGAGATTCGGTCTTAATAAATCGGTTTGGACTATCGAAAGCACTAGTATGCCGTCTGTGAATTTTCATGAATGGTTTTTTTAGTAAGAAAATTAATAATTATTCCAATTATCCTTTGAGTTTTTATAATATATATATACATTAGGGTGGCCGTTATTTACGAATGTGTTCAAATTCTATATGCCACCCCCTAAATTTATTCGAATACTCAAAAAACTACTAAATGTGAAGTTTTAGACTAATCGGATAATGTTTAGAGGTCGCTCATCGACCTTAAACTTCGGAAAAATGCCATTTTTTCACTTTTTTCAAATTTCTTCGCTCCCATCTCGCGTATT
>NC_051847.1:88486196-88512287 GCF_002237135.1 Teleopsis dalmanni | reverse complement strand
GCGTCAAAGCAACAAAAAGTTAAACTCGATAGAATGAAGGAGTTTTTACGCTTACACGAACGTGGCAAATTTCCAAATAATATGTACTCTGTATTCCAATGTTCAGAAATGGGCCAAAATGCTGGAAGATCATATTTATGAAGCATACAACTCATTTATTAATTGTTTGAAACCCATAACCAAGGCAAAAGGTGGCCACATTGAGCTAGAGTGAATGGATTCTGAAATTTTGATTATATCCTCAATAATTTATAATCTGAGTCAATAAAAAATAATTTCATACAAAAAAGATATGGTCGCTTGAATAGGTAACACTTCAATCGCTTAACCCAGTATTCAAAAATGTCATTAAAACTTTAACAGATGTCACCGCTTTTGAAAATTTATAAAATATAGAAGACTAACATCGAACGAGCCATACCATACCACCAAGAAATTGATGTCAAATAAAAGCTCGAGGCTTCAATCCATACATATAACGCAGATGCAACTGACCAATCAAGCGAATATCGTGCAAAATTCACGCTAAGATTTTATTAAGAAAACAGGGTCATATTGAGGGTCTACGATTATTTGACATGAGTACATTCCGCCATGTCGAATTGTTAACAAAGAATAATATTAAAGCATAATGTGATCTTTACTTGATGGCAGTAAAGTATATTATTTAAGCATTATGCGGACTTTAAGTGAAATTATTCGTAAGAAGAGACGAGAATTATGAACAATTCTAGTTTTGTCCTATCTAATCAGTAACCACCGATCTCACACTGCATTGGTTTCACCCTTTAAGACCATTCTCAACTCGTATCATATTAAAATCATTGTGTGATTTCCTAATATTTTCATACTTCAAGACACCCCTCAGGGGTTTTCTGGAAGAACATTGTCATATGATTAAGGGACAAAAATCGAATTGCTGCACGCCATTAAGGCCATTCTGAAAAGCAACTTCAGCAACTGTTTCAATTCATGATTGTATTATATCAAAGAAGGGAAGGGAGGTATGGGAGGTAGTACTTTGAAGGCGATGATAAATGATAATATATGATAAATATTAACAATTTTATTTGATTTATGTTATAAAAACAATATTTTAAATGGTTTAAATCAGTGCTGTCTAGATCTGTTAAGATCGCGGGCCAATACCCTCCAACCCTGAATAGGTTGGATGGCCGCAGGAATAAATACATATGTTCATAATTTTTCCAGACAAAAATAAGCATTACTAATATTAATTGTTGCCATACGAAAAATATTATATTTATAAGATAATGGCTTATGAGATTGGATACGATTTTTTTGAACCAGTGGAACAAAGAAATATATTCAAAAGTCAGACTAAATTAACATTTAATTAAATAATATATCACTATTATATTATTAAATATATTATTTAAAACATTTTAATTAATTTATTTGGAATACCATAAAAATAAAATAATATAAAGTTGCTAAAATATAACAAAGAAGAATTTGCCTAGTTGTGGTAGATTAGAAACTTACCGGGTTGCACAAGAAGTATTAACCGCTGGGCGTGCTTTGGACAGCCCTGGTTTAAATAATACCATAAATAGAAAAAATTTAGTCGAGTACTTAAGACGAATTATACGTTTACTAAAAAAACTATAACTAACAAATTTAATTTAAATTTTGAACATAACAACAGCGGTCGAAGACATTATGATATTATTGTATATTCTCAAATAAATAATATTCATTTAACAAAAAAAACGACATTGACTTATAATAAAATAGAAGAAGAAGCAGAGTTTGAAGTTTAGTTTTATAACGCGCACTTAGGTTAAGTAACTCTTAAGTGTTAGATATTGGCCACTTAAGTCATTTTTAAAATTTAAATCGACATTTAAGTGTGCATTGTAAAAATGTAGCCCTTAAGTATGCGACATTAACCATTAAAGTAACACTTATAAGTCTAACATGTAACATTTTATTATCAAATCAACACTTAAGTGTTGAAATTGCCTCTAATCTTATAGTGATGTGTCTTTTTTTTCACTTAATCGAATACTTTTTTATGGGTAAACTCTCTCTAAGTTGTTGGGATATTCGTTGACATTCTTATATCGTTTTGGTATTTTAATAATTAATATTAGAAATTTATTTTTTAATAATTTTTTATTAATAATTTAAGAAAAACTTCAATTTCGTCGGCGTCTCATCTCAAGCATTTGCATTTGATGTTCCGTTCGTTCGATGGTTTTTAAATACTCGTAATCTCTGCATTGAATTAATAAATAAGTTTTTAATTTTTATTTATTTTCCGTACTTTTGTACTTTTTTATTTGCTCCTAAATTTGGCCTCAAAAAGCCGTTAAACTAAATCGTAAAATTCTCGTAAACTTAATATTGCGCCACTTAAAGAAATTCCTTTTGCCATCAACTTAATTTGTTTTTATATTTGGTTTTTGTTTTTGTTGTTGTTGTTGCTGTTTTCACTTTTTTTTGTTTTTGCTACTCGCGCTACTGCTTTTGTTATTATTTACTGTTACTTTTGCCTTAAGCGCTATCTTAGTTGTTGTTGTTGCTGTTGTAGTTGTTGTTATTGTTATTATTGTAGTTTGGTTGTTGTCTTACCTTAATTCGCTGACAAACGATGATGGATTTACGAAGCACGAGGGCGATTTACACCAAATGAAATGAGGAAGCCAAAGTCCTTGACAGAGTGGTTGAGGGGAGTGCCAAATTGCCGCATTGCCACATTGCCGCTGTGCCAGTGTAACTATTGTATTTGAATATGTGCGTAAGTGTGTTTGTGTGTGTTGTGTGCTCTATATTGCATTGCGCTATTTTTGGAAGTCAAATATGGGACAGTGTCTCAACCTCCTCGGGGCAAGCACTGACAATAACAACAATAATAAAAGCTTTAATAAAAATAACAAACAGGAGTTGGGATAGAAACACAAAAAAAAAGTTTTTTGTTTATAAAAAAGTACAAAAAGCAAATTGTTGTAAATCATGCAGCGCGTGGGGGGAAGGGCACCAAATGAAATCGCTAGCTTTCATCACTTCAAACCCGATTAAGCACCTCATTTTCGTGTGCTATATGCTCCATGCTCCGTACTCCGTGCTCCGTGCTCTGTACGTTGTCTGCTGCTGAGTCAACTCCTCGTAATGCAGTAAAGTCGAGTGGCTTGGCTTGGCTTGGCGTGGCGTGGTGTGAGGTTATTAAGAACACACTTGGGTGGATCCCGCTATTTATTGGACTCTAATCAGACGCACACACGAACATACACACACTCTTACTCACACACATATTTACATAAGAGTTAATAACAAAATAAACAAATAAAGCAACTCATATGTAAGACAATGAAGCTGATAATAAGCCAAGTGGACGGAGTCTCACTGGCAGTACTAGTGGGGATGGTTTATACACAGACTCAACTTAATGACACTAGAGTTTTTCTTTTTTTTTTTGTCAACGAATACATTTAGATTTTTGTTGTTGTTTTTTCTCTAGACAGGAAGAAGTATTAAACTCCAACGAGTCTTATATCAACACAATAAAATAATCTCAAACAAATGTATATAACTATATTCTTAATATCAGTGATGGTTCAAAAACTAAAGAAGGAGTTGGTTATTTGGTCCTAACACTAGAATCTCGCTAGCGCTGGGTGTATGACCCATTGTCTACCAAGCGAACGTTCACGCCATCGGAGTCTGTGCTGGAATAAACATTAGTAATGGGTTGAAAGCCACCCGTATCTGTATTTAATCAGATGGTCAAACAGTGGGCTACCCAAGCGAACCATATTGTGAGAACAAGATCTGCCATTTAACTCTGTGGACCGGAACCATATTGTGTATTAAGTTGGTATACAACTAGTTTTCTAATTGAAAAATGGTTTTCAACTGAAAGAAGTCGCTATTGGCTCAACATTCCAGGTAACTGTCAGGCTAAAGTGCTGGTTCGTCATTACGGTATCCTTCCTCAGTAGAACAGAGTAGAGTATTGGTGCGATATTTAACGGTTCACCATGGACTGCGTTATCACCTTAACAAAATGGATCTGTTCAAAGAGATAGATTGTCGATTCTGTATAGAAGCAGATGAGACTTCCAGTCACATTCTCTATGACTGTCCAGACGTGATCTTGGCCAGGAGGATGTTACTAGGTAGAGAATTACTTCCCATTTCTGGCATTAGGGGGTCCTCGACAGCTGATATTTTGGCATTCGTCTTCTGTTCGGTAAGGGTATATAGCAGCACAAAAAATCAACTATAGACGCGGTGCTCCGCTCTGTTGAGAGCTGGTACTATGTTTATTTCTATTCTATTCTATTCCATTCTAAATATTGTGGAAAACATTTCTTATTAATAATAATAATAAATAATAAAAATAATAATAAAAATAAAAATAATAATTTTAATAATTTAATAATATTATATTTTGTATATTTTATTATTGCAGATTCAGACTTCTAAAGATTGCATATATGGATCTGTCAAACGTAATATATGAATAATTGTAGCCATTTCTCAACCAACTCAGAACATATTCAGTGTGACTTTAGACCTGGCAAACCCCCAATAGTTCAGATATTCACAGTGCGTTAAATGCTGAAAAAGATCAAAGTATAACGAATTGACACGTACCATATATTTGTGGAAATCAAAGCCGCTTTTACCACTATGACTAGAAGCACCCTGTATGCCACTATGACTGAATTTAGTATCCCAGCAAAATGCTATATAAAATGACGTTTATCAGTATAATTAGCTTCGTTAGAATTAGAAAGAATCTCTTCAAATCGTTTGATAACAATCGAGGTTTCAAACAAAACTCCTCATCGTGTGAATTCTTGAATCGCACCTTGGGTGCTACTCTAATGTCAAATACGATTATCCGTGCAGCAGACAGTACTGGCATAATATTTTACAAAAGTTTAATGCCCCTTGCATATACCTACGATATTGATATTGTTTTTATGAACAACCGTGCCGTCAGTGCGTGTTTTTCCAACCTATTGCAAAGGAAATAGGTCTTGTGGTTATTAAAAAAAAAATCAAAAATCAAACTATATGAGATACGTTTTTTTATCCCTTGATATTCGATTTAAAATGAGAGAAATTAAATATATATAAAATCAAACGATTATGTCAATATGGTGGCTTGAGATTTAAAAAAAATCTGTGCTGTGAAATTCGCATCGAGTTACCAATGCATGACTCATGATCAATTATATAATGGACACATGATCTAGTACTACTAAAAGTCAGACGAATCATTTTATGCACATTTTTAACACTGAACTGAAACCGGAACATAATTTCCAGAAATATAAACATGGCATTGTCATATGTCTTTCCATGATAATTTTGCTATACATTGGGATATATAAATATGTTGGCAGTTTTAAAGTAACCAGTGAACTTGTTTCCTTTTTTTCCAAAACAAACCACCTGGTTTAAGTAATCCTTAATGTAAATATTCAGCTGGTGACTAGAGCACTTCAATCTAGTTTGTATGGTCGATATCTGAGCTCACTAATAATATGCGTAAGGTGGCAAGTTATTATCGTATGTAAGCGAATGTTCTTATATCTGCTAGTAGTGCTGAAGTTTGTCTTCAGCAAAAAGAGGGAGTGTTTGATTGTAAGTCCATGAAGTCAAAAGGTATCAACATCAAAACTCTGGAGTTAGGTTTGTCAGCTTGATTAACCAAGACGATTTCACCATTCCTTCAAACGCTTTAAATTGTCATAACTGAAGGCATTCTAGTGTACTGGTTAAGTCCTTGTCATAAGCAACTCAGCTATAGAACAAAGCTGATATTTCTATTTGTTCAGAACTGGAGAGTATTTTTTTGAGGTTAAGGCTATGACGTTTTAAAAGCGGAAGCATGTTGTGAAGTTATTATGGAGTTTTTTTCAAAAGATTGACACAAGTATTATGAACTTCCCTTTTTTAATATAAAAACTTTATGATCTACATAAAATTTTTGAAAACAAATCTAGAAAAATTTTTTTAAATATAAGAAATATATTAAGAAGACTGCTGACGTAGTCTGATGATATAATATGGGTATTTGGTATAACTCGAAACAAATGTATGGACAGCCAAAAATTCAGTTAATCAAAAGTAGTATAATTTTGTTGTTGTAATTTACTTCTGATTAAAAGTCTCCTAATCAAAACTGTTAACAAAATAGTTTCTTTTGTTATAATTAACTTTAATCTATGATAATAATTTCAATACATTAAATGAAATACTAATATTTAATGTGTGTGTGTGTGGCTCAACTATACCCGTTTATGGATTAAAAATATTACTTCAAGTCCAACTTCCTCGGTAAATTGTAGTATTTAACCTACATTACAGAATTTCACTGATATCCTTCTAAGTACTTTTTTCGTTAATAATTACATTGTGACCGAAAAGTTTCCGGAAAATTTTAAATAAAACGCAAAATTCTTAATCTTCATCAATATTTATTTTATCTCCTTCAAAATATGCTCCATTAGAAGCGATACACAAATGCCAACGTTTCTTCCAATCATCAAAACATTTTTTATAGGCGCTTTCCGGTATGGCTTTGAGTTCCCTCTGCGAATTCTGTTTTACGTCTTCTATGGATTCAAAACGCGTTCCTCTGAGTGGTAATTTGAGGTTGGGAAACAGGAAAAAGTCACACGGTGCAAGATCAGGTGAATACGGTGGCTGTTCGATGGTATTTATTGAATGTTTGGCCTTAAAATCGTTGATAATGTTGAACAAATTGAGGTGAATCGGAACAAGCCGGGCGTTGACACGTCGCATACACAAATTGTCCACCAAAATCAAACGAGCCATCTCACGACCGATGCCTAGCTCTCGTGCTATCTCTCTAACACTCACATGAGGATTTTTGAACACGATTTCCTTTGCCTTTTCAATGTTTTCGTCGGTGGTAGAGGTCGAAGGTCGTCCAGAACGCGGCATGTCTTCGACGGTCGTACGACAGTCCTGAAAGGCTTTGTACCACTCATAAACTTGAGTTTTCGATAAAACTGATTCCCCATAAGCCTTTTGTAGCATTCGCAACGATTCTGCACACGAAATTTCGTTCGAAAAACAAAATTTGATGCAAACTCTTTGTTCAATATTTTTTTCCATTGTTTTTTTCGCAACGCACTACTGAGGTGAACTGGTTTCAACAGCTGCCGTAAACGAACTGTTCGACAGATCGCGCTCATTTTTGGCATAGTAATTAAGGACAGCTGCTGCCAAACTACATAAACTTAAAATATCGAAAAATATACAGCGCGCGAATTTTAAATGAGAATTTCCGAAAGCTTTTCGGTCACAATGTATATATAGTACTATTACTTATTTTACAATAATCGACCATTCTCACTTCTTAGTTAGGACTTTCAGGTAGGAACTTCTATAATGAAAATTGTTATAAATTAGTCTGAGATCTAAAAGTAATGTTTCAACATAACTATCACAATAGTTGTTGATACTGGTCTCTTTAATGCCCATTTTGTTAATATGGTTTCCCAGCTCATACTGCGCGGTGAGAAGCTTAATATACTCTTCGTTCAGAGTATGGAGCATATTCTAGACTGTTATAGATAACATAATTAATTTCTTAGCCTCTACAGTTCATCTAATTACTTTTTATATTATTAATTGTGCGTAGTAATGGAGTTGTCCAGTATAAGCCCCAGACCAAAGTAGAGTGTAGCTCAATTCCAATTTATTGATGTTAGGCTTTTCGTTTAGTGAAGCCATCAGCTGTTTAATTGACTTTATATCTTTCGCAACCTAGGACCTATCATATGATAAAGAGATTACTTGGTCCCAGTGTAGCTGAATTAATTTTAAAAGAATTGTAAGGTCAGTTAGAGGCCTTAATAATCGAAAGTATGTTTTGCTTTTATATCTAAAATTAATGAATATAAAAATTATTTTAATAAGTAATGAATAAAAAATTATTTTAATGACCCTTTCCTAAATCTCTTCGATAACACACATTTGGTTTGTATCTTCCATAAACTCAGTTTAGCCCACCTTACAACATATCTAAAAATAATCGAAATTTCATATCGATTATCGTTACACCTATGAAGACTTAATTTTATTATCCATCATTTCTTCAGTTTCAACCCAGAGTCTCTAATGGAAATGTTTTAGTTTTGCGGTGCAGAGTTCGGTTCGGCATCTCAGAGGCAAACGAAAATAAAAAATAAATTTTGCTGTGTTTTGTTGGTTTCCTGTTTCCGTTTCCGTTTCACAAATTCAATTGTTGTTGATTTATAATATTTTATGACGTGTTAGAATGTTTTTTATTTATTTAATTTTTTACGCTCACATGTGTTAAAGTTTGTTTGTTTAAGCCTGTGCCAGTGTAATATTCTCCATGGGTCGGTACATGGTTCCGGGGGGAAGGACGCGGTATACTCTCGTATATTCATGCATTTTGATTTAAGCAAACAAAAATAGATTTCCTCGATGTTTGCATTGGAAGTGTGAAGCCCGGCAAGGCATTGTTTTGTTTTCTTTAAATTTTCTCCTTTGTTCTTCCACAGGACACACAAAAGTCCTACAATTTGTAAAAAATTTATTTTATGTCTTGTTCGTTGCGTGTTTTAAATCAAAATTGGGCAATTTTTTGAATTTATTACTAAAAATATTACAAAAAAATAACAACCAATGAGCCAAGAAAGGCAATACGGAGAGTGAAAAAAGGAAAAACGTGCATTTATAACATAATTTTTCCGAGGATGTGAGGAAAATTTTTCAAATTTATTCACAAATTCGAAGTCTGTTGTTAATATTTGAAAGACTCTATATTAAAAATACTTCCATAATAATTTTTTATTACGTTGCGCCTTTAAAAATAATTAAAAATGTGTAAATTTATTATCAATTATACTGATTCTGTTAATAATAGTCATATCCATTACCGCTATTAATTTCTTTTGAAAGAAATCCGCCGAATGAAAGAAATCTTGTCAACAGAACAGCTTTCAAATCTTGTCCCAAGAAATCTTGTTCCGAGAAACCATATCCCAAATCCTTTCCCATGAAATCTTATCCCAAGAAACATCCCAAGAAACTTATTCCAAGAAATCTTGCTCCTTATAATCTTAAACAAAAAAATTTTGTCCCAAAAAATTTTGTTCCATGATTTCCTGTGTTGACTTCTCGTATTACCAAATATAAGTTCAAAATCATGAGGTGCTAGCACAAACTCCGAAAATGACACCAGACCAGGAAATTAGTGAAGAATTGCATCTACATATAAATGATTCTTTGGGTTCAGTAGATAATTGGGAAACAGAATCCAGTGTTAACAATTGAAAATAACATACCACAAATTTCTTGTCAAGTCTTATTTGATCTACATATAGGTACGACTATTATACATTCCTAAATGATTACCAACAGCGATTAAAAGACGCTAGAATTATTCGATATATTTGAATTAAAAAAATGTGATCATGAGCTTTTTGTACACGTTTTAAAACTAAGTTAGAAACCGCGCTTACCTAATAACTCCACCCCTCCATTTACTTTACTTTTCAAAGTATCACACCTTAAATCTAAAGTTTTAACTACTTAACCGCTTTATTTCAGTTGTCTTCCCTAATTACTGAAATGAAATATCCCACACCCCTCTCTGCGTCAGTGTTGAAAATCTTATCCAACCACCTAAGCTCTGCGGCTGTCAATGTTTTTCACATACCGAAAAAGGAAAAATTGGAAAATCAAAAAAAAAAATTGGAAAATCAAAACAAAAATTGGTAAATCAAAAAAAAAATTGGAAAATCAAAAAAAATAATTTTATATAATTGTGAAAAAGTTCTTATTTTCAACTTTGATGTTCATTTCAGCAATTTTCCGTACTGTCCGAGAAAATACTTTCACTCACGAACGTATGAACTTCTAGTATATTAACTGGTATCAATAACAAATGATCTATTGATAACAATTAATATTAATCTTGTGAAATTTTCAGAAATAGTTTAATTTTTAACCCTAGGAACTTATCAGTCAACATGTTAAACATTCAATCTACAGCAAATTAAAAATAAAAACAAACTCTAATAATTAAGAATTCGAAATGTGATAAGACCATGAGCAAATCTACATGACTATCACTATATTACATTAAAATCACACTTTAATACCACAACATTGTGGGAGTATTATAAGCAATCAAATTTTAACTTAATGAGAATTATAAATAGTACATAACTTATTATATAGTGTAAAGCAATAATCGGTTACAGTAACAAGTAACCAATTCTAAAATTGTGACTTTTCATAAATTATATGTTGTCACATATACATATGTTACATTTACATATGTATATGGGTTATCAATGCAAATTACGTTTGTTTTTAAGCATAACTTAAATAAAATTTATTAATAATAATAATTTTTGCATTTGGTTAATATTTAATTAATTAATTCAGATTTTCTTTGAAAAGTATACATACATTTTTTTAATATCAACAGTTACTGTTAATTATATTATGTATATAATATCAAATATTTCGAATTAATTATAATTCTTATTAAGTTAAGATTTGAATATAGTACTATGTGGTCTTATATTATTTTTGATTCTATTTCTGTAAAGATGTCGTATATATGTATATTGTACATAATATTCGAATAGTATATTTACTCCCCTATTAAAAAAAAAAATACTTTTCCGACCGTCATGGTCTTCCAAAATACTGGGTTAATTAGAATATTTTTCTGATGAGATTAAACGATAGTTTCTGCAAACGAGACATATCTTTCCCTCGGCCAAACCATATTTTTTATAGATAAGTGGATTTTTGTCTTTTTTTTTGGCACTTGAAATTATTGATTTTGGGATTATATTTATTACTTTCGGTACATTGAGCAGTGCACTCTTGTATCTTTCTTTGAGGCAAGAATTTGGTATCATTTTATCTATTATCAACCTTCTGATGTAAGAATATTGCTTAGATTTGTGTTTGCATATTAAAATTTCTTTATCAAATATTTTTTTTAAGATTCGATTGATATTGGTTTATATTTCCACCATCGGTAGTTCGTTTAAAATCAGTATACTTTGTCATTTCAATAATTACGAACTTGGATCTACTTCATGGGCTTTTGGAATAATTGGCCTTTAGTTTTTTAAAGATACTAATAGTTAGAAGGTTATGATCCTTCTTAATAACTGTTTGGTTCTTAAATAAATGGCGGCTATATGCCATAACTCTAATTTCGGTATAAAATATTTTTTATAACATCTTAATCATATTATTGCAGAAAATTTTGGAGTGGGCTTCAGTTGGATAAGTCAACTTCTTAACAGTTTAGGATTATTACAGATAATATCGCAGATGTTTTTAAACAATTATTTAAGAAACGCGGGAGATACTGGTGTCTTTTATTTAAGACCTAGTATATTGAGATGATACTTCAGCGAACAGTGCTCCATCAGAAACCCTTCTAAAAATGTTCTTATCCCTTATGCTTAGAGTAAAAAGACTATTCAAGATGGCTTTATAAATCTCTTTACTTATCTTTGGCATGTCTTGTTCACAAATTTGCTTTTAAATTGAAAGTATTTCCAGTATCAGTTATCCAATGGTCACAATAGTCCAAGTACAATAAATTAACGTTGATCGTCTCATTTGGCGAAGCAGTTATCCCATTTTTGTTATCGTGTCCCGGACGCACCACAAGGTAACATTTATTAAGGAGAGTAAGTTGTTTTTAAGCAAACTTGAATAAATTATAACAAAACTTAAGGTCATTCAGATCGGTTGACTATCTGACATCTTTCTTAAGTCTTTTAAATAGACCCCATCTATATATCACCACCACAAATTGACTTAAATAACAAATAATTAAATACAAGAATTATTTCCAAGACCACTGATGATGGGTATTTGGGAATACTCGAAACAGCTGTATGGTCAGCCAAAAATTCAATTAATTAAAATAATATAAAAAATAAAATTTTTGTTGTCGTAGTTCACTACTGCTCGAAAAACCTCTTTCTTAAATAACAATGTTAATCGTATTCTTTAACAACCTCATTTGTTTGGGTCCTTGTTCTACGATTCCATCAAATCTCATGCTGCTTTCATGTTCTTCAAATCCCGGGACCCAAAATAACGTGAAGTGATTATCTTGTCCTTATCAATTGAGAAAAGTTAAAAGGTGTTCTAACACACTAAAATTAATTTTGTCAGAATTGCAGACCAATTAGATGAATAAATTATCGGAAATTATGTTGATTGTCGTTCTTTTTGCCTTTTTCAGGTCTCTAAATTAATCCCAATTTATACCAACTACAGCTTGACTTGATTAGCAATATTAATAATCCTCTTTAATAACTTTAATTTTTTTGGTTTATGACTTTTGCTTTAGCATTAGCAACTCCGCTATATGAAGTCAATAATCAAACTCATTCGATAATTTATATTAAAAAAAAGACTCTAGAACTCATATATTAAAAACCGGTCCATCAAAATGGATTTCTGTGGTTAAGGAGTTCAGTTTATTAAGTCCATTATTTCCCAACATTTCTGTGAAAAGTTATTAGAAGTTTTCCACACAAAAGCAATAACGTTTGAAAAGTCTTTAATATGTACACCGGGCAAGGCTAATAATTTTGTTTGTGTGTAAATAAAAAGAAGCTTTCAGAAACACATATACACACATAAGTACACATCTATATATATATTTGTTTCGTATTTGTTGTGTGGACCTCCGAACATATTTACTTGCACTCGCAATCGATTACCGCACCAAGTTTATGGCGGAACAAGTCCAAATGAATGAGAAACGACAGCGATACGAATGCATGCATAAATGTAAACACATGTGTGTGTGTGTGTGTGTGTTTGTGTGAAAGGAAAAAATTCGAAAACTCTTAATGCGTTGATAGAATGGCTACCTACAATAGACCATCAACAACTACAACAACTACACTAACAAAAGCGCGTGCTAGGCATAGAAACAACAACTGCAAGTATGTGAGTGGGTATTTCTACAGAAACGGCCAACATCTCACATATAAATTTGTAAAATATATAAAAATGAGTGCCATATATGACATTAATGCTCGAATTGGATGGATGTTTGTTTGTGAAGCTATTTGTACATTTGTGTGCACCTAAAATTTTTAAATACCCAACGCACAAAGAATATTTTATTCTAATCATGTATGTAGGTATGTTCATGTTTTCTAACTTGTAAGCGGAGTAATAACAACATATTTATGTTTATTATATTAATTATATTTAATTAGAAGAAAAAATGTACTTGGACACCATTGGGTTGGTGATGACTTGGCAGGCAACTACCAAGCTAAATGAGCTGTTTTAAAAAGGAACCCACTCCAGCTTTAATTCAATAACGACATCCGAAAATCGAAGGACGAAAAAGATCCCAAGTCGTTTTGTTGTCTGTCTTCGTGCGCTGTCCCTACGTCCCACAATATATATAATTAATATTGTAATAGGTTTAAATCTACATATATAGTTAATATGTGTTATGATTAAAATTTAGAAAATAAAAATAACAATAATAACAGTAACAAAATAACAATAATTTAATAGCAATGAAATTCGTGTGTAATCTGTATACAGATCATTATTTTTTTCTGTGAGAGGTGGAATGCTTTACGCACCTTTAAGCCAAACATCCTCGGAATGTTGTGCCATATATATAATATCTGTATAGATAGTATACTAAACCACTACCACCCAGAGTTGCTTTCGCATAACTTCAGTGAGGGTATGTTTTATGTTAGTACTTTAGACTATGCTCTATTGGTTTACGTTCTGCGTTCTTTCTTCCCTTTTTTACCGTACTTTTCGGTGTTTGCGCTATATATAAGCCTAGATTATACTTCTCAACTTTAGGTTTATGTTTTTGGCCTTAATCATTATTTGTCAGTTCTTTGCGTATTAAACTTAACTCAATTTTTTTATAACACATATTAATACACTTACATTCATACACTCAAAATATTGAAAACTGTTTTAAGTTACAAAAGATTAATTATTGAAGAATATGTATGAATAATAACAATAACAAATAAGTTATTGTCAATTTAGGTTTTAAATAAAATTATAAAAATTTTTGTTAAAAATTTGTATTAAAAATTTTTTTAATTATTTATATTTTATGGGAATTTTTATTAAAGGAACAAAAAATTTAAGATATAAAAACTATTCTAATTTATTATAAACATTTAATTAAAATATGTAATAAACATTAAATTCAATAAATAATTTCATTAAATAATAAATATTAATTTTAATCATTTCATAAATTTTAATTAATAATTTTATTAGTCTCATACATTTTTCGTAAATTTTTTATTAAAGTTTTAAAATATTTTAGATGTAAGAACTACTCCAATATACTTATACTTATAATATACTTATAAAATTATATTCGAGAAGAAAACCTAAATTTAGTATTTAATTCAATTAGATAATAAATAAATTAAATTTAAATTATTTAATAAATTTTTATTAATAACTCTGTTATTTTTATAATTTCACACAAAAGTTTATTAAACACATAAAATATTTAAGATGTAAAAACAATTTAATTTAATTAAAAATATTTAATCAAATAATGAAATAGTAAATATTATGAATTTTTAATAAAAATTCATAAAACAAAAATTTTTTAATTTTTACTTAAATTTTTATTGAACGTGAAAAATATTTGAAATGTAAAAATTATATTCTTTTATTATAAAAATTTAACTAAAATAATAAATACTAAATTTAAAAAATAAATTTAATAAATTTTTATGAATAATTTTTTTATAAAGAGGTTTTTTCGAATAGTAGTGAAATACAACAACAAAAATTTATTTTTTATATTATTTTAATTAATTGAATTTTTGGCTGACCATACAGCTGTTTCGAGTATTGCCAAATACCCATCATCAGTGGTCTTGGAACCACTGAAAGTTTTTTAGCAAATATCCATAATTGTTTAAAAATGTAGCTTCACCACTGAAACTAAAATGTTTGCTGGGTATTTGCATACCATTTTTTATGATTTGTACGCATGTTGGTAAGCATAAAATTGATGATTCCTCATACTAATATAGAAATGTAAGTGTGTGTTGGTGTGTGTGTGTGTATGTGACAGCTGCTGCCTCTTTTGATTCAACAATTTGAAACATAGGTCTCCGACTGTCGCCATCTTTGCTATGAAACTTTGTTTATCGTGACAGAAATTATTTTATGGATAAACGATGACATGTGTAACCTGTAGTAGGTGGAGGGGATAATGGAACTGATGCCCATTATTTTATACATAAAAATGTGTATACAAATATGTATTTATGGATATGTGTGTACATATTTGTTTAGGAATATTTTATATTGTCTTTCACGATGATAACACATTATTAAGAGTAATCTTGACTAATTTATATTGCTTAAGAAGTATATAATAATGTAGAGCAGTTTGTTTCAAAAATTAAATCATTTTATGTTTAATAAAAATTTTTATTATTATTACTAATTATTATAACTAATCTGTTAATTGTAGTAAACAAAATGTTCAAAATTAATAAATTCTTGTATTTTTGTAATGTACATATATAATTTAATACTTCTAATTTTTTGTACAGCTTAAACTTAAGAATCAATTGCCTTGTGACAACTTTTAACAATATTTCAATTTTATAAACATTATCTTTCAATAATTATTTTTAAACAAAATTTTCTTCAAATTATTATGCAATTTCCTTGTATATGTAAATACGTGTGTGTGTGTAAATTTATAATTGAAAGTGTTTTTGATATCCAAACAGTACAGTTAGTTTACATGTTTAATCTGCATAAAATAGATAAATAAACATTTGCAACATTTCCTCTGGAATTATTCGTATATTCCTTTAGACAAACGAGATTTGTGAAAATTCAGCATAAATTACCAAAAAGTAATTAAAATTAACATTAAACTCTCAGAAACAGCTAACAGAATAAATGTCAATGAGACCAGAAGTGGCAAACCTACACGGTTGACGAGTTCTACAAAAATTCTATTTAACTTTTTATGAAAGCAATAAAATATTAATTTATTTAAGTTAATTGAATTAAAATACTATATATTAGTTTTCTAATTAATATATTAAATTATTTAAAAGTCATTTTATTTAATTTTCTGCTTTTTCGTACTTAAAAAATCTTCACACCTTCACTTCAAATGTTTCTCTTTTCTGCACAAAATTAACTTTTACCAACAAAACTCGCGTTTTCTGTGCACCGAAAAGCATAGCACAACAAACACTAGCCAAGCATATTCAAGTAGCACACACAAGCAATAAACAACTACAACAACAACAAAATCAGAGCTGCTTTGTAATAATCGCATTCACAATTGCAAATATGACAAGGGCAAAAGCAACAACAATGTGAGCCGAAAGTTAAATGTCCCCAAACGGCATTTAAAAAAATATTTAAGCACAAAACGACAGGCAACAACAACGAAATACAAGTAAAAAAGTTGACAAGGAAAAAAAATTTAAAAAAAAATAGTACAACATTTTATATGCAAAAAAAATAAAATCTTTTCGTTGATTTTAATTTTTAGAAAACTTTTTTTAACAGATTTAGAATTTTTTTTTAGTGTTGTTGAAAAATTTATTAAAATTTTGAATTTCTTAATTACAACATTTATTGATATTTATTCACATAAATTCAATTTTTACACTTTTTCTGTCACTCATACGCTATGTGGTTTAATTTTGTTAAGCACAGAGTAAAATATATGCAATGTTTTAAAAATGAAATGATTAAAAATAATAATTTTGTGTATTAAGTTGTTATTATTATTATATATAAAAATTTGAGTTTACTAAATTAATTAAATTATTAAGTATAATGAAAAATATTTCTGGAATAAATCAGAATTACTGGGAGTGAATATAGAACCGGTCTTGATCATTTTTAAACTTTGTTTTCTCTTATACTTAATGCTATTTCACAATGAAAAGCTAGTGACCACGTCACTAATCTTTTGAATCCTACTTTAAAAAATATTGACTTTATCCCTTCTATTCTCAAATTCTATTCTCCAACTAAGGAGTAGAGCGAAGTCTCTCATAAGGGTCGAACCATCTATACTGCCGTCTCAATAATTGGTAATGGTGTAGGCAGTTGAGCGTACTCAGAGGTACTGAATAAATCTATTTATTATGAACCGAAGTCTAGACCAAAAACCAACTTTATATGGCCGACTCAAGAGCCATTGAAAATTACTTAGCCAAGTTTTTCACCATTAAACCACAGAAGTTCTATATTGATGGAGTTAAAAAGCTACCCTAAAAATGGCAAAATATAAATTATTAAAAAAAAATCATTTCTGTTCATTATTTTATGGTGTAAAGGCTTTATATTTTTGAAATCCGGCTCATGCCTTGATTTAATACAATGTGAAGCCATTACAGTTCTGGGTATAACATAACTTTTGAACTTCACGCTGTGCTTATGTCCAGTTATACGTGTCATCTGTATTTTTTTTTTTTGTTGGTCCAACATATACTTGGTTGTATATATTGGATCTATTACTTTTAGATTTGATTTGGTAAACTATTTTATGGTTATCCATTATGTCAATTTCAGTTTTAGTGTTAGAATTTTTATTTTGTATTGTTGTTTCTCATATATATATATTGAATGCTGGTTATTCTGATTATGTTGTTCAAGTCTATTAAGTTCCAAGATTTTATAGATTAGTGAGTTTGGAAAATCATTTCTCTTTAAAACCCTGTAGCGAAGCTTTCAAGCAAATTCGCTTGGCAGTCTCTTTTGGAAAATATACATAAGCATGTGTGCCACTGCAAATTCAGTTCAATTCTGTCTGAACCCTTGAAGAGACAGTATTCCTGCGACTATAATACGGTCAAGATAATGTACTTATGAAGAGATGAAGATAACATTCCAGCCGACTACAATACGGTTAGGTTATTGTACCGTGAAGAGATAATATTGTATCGGTAATCCATCTAGTTAAGTGAAATTGTAAGTGTGAATAATGAAATTATTTGAGGTTATTTCTCACCTCCTCATGGAAAATTGTATATTAATCGATTCTCAAAATCCTAAAAAGGTCTTCGTCCAATTTGGTTAAAAGTCGATGGTTTTATATCCATTTTTTCCATGCATTGGTATGAGTACGAGTATCTGTAATGATTGATGACGCGGGAGAACAATGGATATACCTATTCGTTGTTTGTAAAATTTATTTTTTAACGTAAAATATTTATGCTCCGTAAGACAGAAACTCAAAATTACAAAAAACCACAATTTTTTTTTCTATATAGTCTTGGAGAGTTATTTGTATCGGTTGCTAAACGTTCTTTTTCTCTTTTATTTATAATTCGGAACTTTTATTATTAGATTATTAAACTGTTTCATTAAGTCCGATTTCTTTAATGAAAGACAGTATAGAGCCTATCTTTCCTAGTCTTGAATACTTATGATCCATTAAATACCCTCCAAGGTATTTGTTCCGTTTGTGTTTCAGTGCCGAGTACTCCCCGATACAACTCCCAATGGAGTTCCTTTACCTAGACCACAGAATGGTTCTGGGCCTATCATTCTTGAAGCCACACCTCTTCTTACACGTTTATCTGCCATTTCATTGCCTTAGATGTCAGCATGTTTTATATTATTAAAAATCTCGTCAATATAAAAACATAACTTAAAAGCACTATAACTTTTATTTACACTATAGTGCAATATACTATATAATATACTATATACTGTATTGTATACTATAGTATACTATTTATTGTCTACATAAGATATAGAACGAAATTTAGTCGAAATTTTTAATTGAAGCGCTGAAAAACTTCATCAAAGAAATAAACTAATATGATTGGACTCAACTGCGGGCTTAGTTGGGAAAAAACAGATCTCTGATAAAAATTTAAATTCTCATACAATCGCTCGTCAATACTATTAACGTCCTTTATAAAATGTATTTTTTAGTGTCATTTTTTTTTTGAAATAAAAACAAAAAATTTCAAATTTTTTTTGTCATGTAAGCGGCACTAAATTGAAATGCGTGTCATACAATTTTCTATATGGTGTCTGTTGATAAGCCTTAACCTACATACCAATACTTAGAAACATTTAGATAAATTGTGCCAAAGTGGTGTTTATGTTTACGTGTATGCGTATGTGTGTGTGTGTTTGTGTGCTTGTATTACATACGAAACATATCAGAAATTTGCCATTTCGGCCAGACCGAAGCATATTTAAACTGCATGTGAAGATATGTAAAGAAAGTGAAGCTAAAGAAAAACTCACAATAACACCCTTGCTATGCTTTATGCGGAACAACACAAGCGTGCATAAAGAGTGGGGGGAATAAATCGAAAAATGTGACTTCCGTTACTGTTGACACCCTTTTGCATAGAAACGGAAATACCCTTTAGAAAAAACAGACATTGTACACGTATTTAGCGTTAATATGAGACGAGCATAACCAAATCTTCCTTTGTCTGTACGAATCTGAAAGTGAGTGTATGTGTGTGTGTGTGTGTATTTTGGACTTTATTTAATAAAATAATATAGAACAGAACTATTTCGTTATAAATTTGTTATTCTAATTGCATTTGATGTAAAACTAAAGTAATTATTTTTATTTAAAAATTGAATTAATTAATTGGTTAAAAAATAAATGTTATCAATCTTTTTGAAGAAAAAAAATTCATTCGATTAATATATTAATTTAACATTAACGTCAAAAACTAGTTGAAATTGTTTTTAATATATATGAATAAAATTTAAAATATTGTTATTATATAAAAAGTAAAATAGTTTTATTAATATATTTTAAACGTCTTAAGACGAAAAGAAACGATTTAAAAGTTAGAATGGTTCGAATAGAAATTAAAAGACAACGACAAAAATTTCACTAATCTTTTTGAACTCAATCAATTTATTCAGAAGTCAAATTAATACTATCTTCACACATACCTTAATCTCGCAAAAATCTTAATTTTATCTTCGTTGCAGCAAAATTAAGTTGTTTTGTTCATAAAAAAAATCTTAATTTCATATCCGTTTCAACGAAATTAAGTTGTTTTTTCCATACAAATTTCAGTTTTAAGGTTAGAACGAAATTAAGTAAAATGTGCTTAATTTCATTGAAACGAAGGGTGAAATCAAATAAAATTTCAAATGCAAATCTTATCTTTTAAGCAAAAGATAAGTTGAGATATCGAAAAGGTGACATTTTTTTGTCAGTGACAGCTTACTTCAGTAAAACCGGAAAAATATTTTAAAAGTAATGCAAGTTTTTAAATTTAAATATGGAGAAAAAACTGTAATTGTTATTAATATAAAATAGCGTGCAAAATAATAATTCACATATCTTTAAAACCACTAAGGCTAATAAAACTACTGAAGGACATCCTTTAAGGTTAAAATAATCAATTTTTCAAATTTCCTAGATACAAATGGTCTGGAGCATATAATTTTTAACACTAGTTCTTTTAACATATATAAATTTGAAATGGTTTTTATATATTTTTAAATCCGGCTATAGGTCACTTTTTGTTAAATAATTCAACGCTTAATTTTTTTTATTATATTACATTTCGACTCTGCTTGGGTGTCATCATTAGGATCACGATCGAACATAAATTAATATAAATAAATAAAATAATAAATAAATTCAAAAATTTTTATATATAAATTTAATTTAAACCATTTTATATAAAAACTAACTGACCCGGCGAACTTCGTGTCACTCACTGGTTTCTAGTGATCGAGCAAAAGCAGTGTGAACTCGATCTCTTTCTTGTCTTGCTTGCCTCTGCTCACTCGTTTCTAATAATCGAGCAAGAGCAGTGTGAACTCGATATCTTTCTTGTCTAGTTTTTCTCTGCTCACTTGTATCTGGAGCTCGTTCTTCTCTTCTCCTTTTTGCTTGATTTGTAGTTCGACCTATGGCACTTCGCTTTGGTGGCATAATTGTGGTGTTAAATAAAACGTATTTCCTTCCGATTTTATTAAATTAAATAAATTATTCTATTTCATTTAATATATTTACTCAAAACTAAACTAAAACACACTGTATGAATGTAAAAACTAAACTGACTTCTCACAATCTAACAATATAGGATTGCTTGATTGTTTTAAATGATATTGGAAATTATACCTATTACAGAATACACTTTTACCAAAATATTACTAATTAAACCTTCCCGGAGATACACCTAATAATTTCCAAAATTTTTACGGTGCTTGAATGTATGGTTTTTGGATCCATCGAGTACAGACAGACGACAGACAGACAGACAACATTCATTTTTATATATATAGAGGATTAGTATTAAAATATAGGTCTAACATTGACTCTGTTATTTTTAATCACCGTTTCCCTTGTTTAAAAAAATGTTTTCTACTTTGTGTATGAGTTACTTATTTGGATATGTGAAATGAGTATGTGCTTATTAAACACACACATACATATATATATGTTATATATACACACATATCAACATCTCGCACAATGAAGCACAAATTCGCTTAAAAATATGCACCATCTTAGCAGTGTAATGCTTCAAATGAAGATAATCTACTGGCATGCGAGTGTACTGCCATAATCACTGTCCGTCATCCCTTTTCGCTACGTACACATATCAGCCGCTAACAGAAGCAAAACATGAAAAAATTATAAAAAATACAAAACTCAAAACGAAAATAAAAACAAAACAAATAAAAAATTCAAACAGTAAAATACAATTACAAAATATTTCTGGTTTTTATTTTTATTTCTCCTTCGCCCGTTCTATTTCAACATAATATTTACTATTTTTACTTTTTGCATACACTGTGCTTGCAGCGTGCAAAAAAAAACAACAATTTCGATTTCATGAGTATTATCAGCCAGCCGAACATTTGTGGGTCAGCGTCGCTAAGCGAAGTCGCCTTCTTCCAACTACTTCCAACGCTAATGGAAAGCTTAACTATGCTTGCGATGTACAAGCACAATATACATTTGCATTTGTATGTATGAGTGCTGCCCACGCTTTTCCAAGCAATCGTAGCCATACGATTTGCTTAGTTGATGCTGGCGCGTGTACTTTGTACACATTTTGTGTGTTTTGCGTTGAGTACGAAAAGAAAATTTTGTGTTGCTGCTAAGTAGCAGCGTAAGTAGTGCAGCGCTGCTGACTGTGCTACGTTGCAGAGCTAATAATTTCGCAAACGAGTTTCATTCACAAAATTTGTCGTTTTCAGTCCATCGTTTCGTGCTTCCATCGCAGAAATTCGCACATCTGTTGTATTTGTTATTATTCGAAGTTGGCACTGCGCAAAATCATTGCAGATTTTTCTTTCATTGTGTTTGCTGTTAGTGTGTCGATTGTCGCGATGTCCTTGTAACGGTTCTTTTACTGTTATTACATGTTATTCCATTTTCTGTTTTTTTTCGCCTTCAATATTTTTATTCTTAAACTATGGATAGATAGTTCACCTATTAGGGAAAATAGGTGAAATGTTTCTTTTTCGATAGAATTTTATTTTGATTTACTTTGGTTTTAATTTTAAGCTGGCAAATTGTAAAAGCAAAATTTTGCAAAAATCACAAATAAAAACTCATATTTTCAATAGTTCATTCATATATTTATTTGCTCCTTTCTCACTTCCTTTATGACTTGTCGCTGACATTAATTTATACAAATTAGTTTTATTTTAAAAAAATTAGTTCCATAAAACCATTCAAGTAAACAGGTATTACTATTGTAAAGCTGCTTCTAAAAAAATAAACAAATGTCACAGTATTAACTAACAGCACCAAAAATACTCAAAACAAGTTGAGAAGATGAAAAAACGAAAAGAACATTTTTACAAACACAACACTTAACACTTAACTGGTCCAAAATAAACCTTATGCTTAAAAATTTTGGAAGAAAATCTTGCTTAAAATATATTCAATGTTAAAAAGAAGAAAACTAAAAACATTTTTTTGCCTACCAAACTTAACATAAAGTATTCACAAAAATAAATACATGAATATATAAAATGAAATAACATAATGAAATGCAAGGATTTGAGTTCTAATTCTAAAAGGATTTGAGTTTTAAGGACGAAAGTTTACGAATGAGTTTTAAATTTTTTATATTTCAGTAAAGGTTAAATAGGCGACTTATTAAACTTGTCTCGATATCAATGGATTTCAAGCTACACCTGTACAGAGCATACACTTCCGATAAGTAGTTTTTACTAATTCCTTTGCAAATTAATGACTCCAAACTAGTTAATATTACTGTAATATCTGCTATCACACTATACCTATAAAGATATAGTCTGCTATACTCACGATACAATGATATTGTACAGTATATATAGTATTCTTATAGCATATTCAAAATATACACTTAATAGAAAATATGTAAATATATCTATGTCTACTCTTATATATATCTTCTTCATTATATAAGCAAACCGAACAAAAAGTTTGTAAAATCCAGTAGAACCATCTCGATTAATAAAACACTATATATAATTGACATATCCTACACCAAATCGTATTTGTTAGCTATAAGGTAACACTAAGTATATATAAGTTTATGAATAAAGTTATTGGTTTTGAATTTGTAAAATAGAAGTTCTGTTATACACGCATTATATTTTTTATTACTACCGTTTTTGTACCTCCACTAGACATTAATATGTTACTTAAATATTGAAACTTATTGACTCATCCAAACGTTAGAACATAAAATTCCAATGGTTCTATTCAATTTGCATTGGTAATCGCCTTTTTTTGTTTTGGTTTGATTAATAAAAAACGAACGATAGCAGATTTATGAACAAGACCGTCAAACCGATCATAGTCCAAATGATGTGCCCGACTCTCTAACATGTTTATATGTAGTATACGGGCTAAGACTTAAACATCTTGTTTTCGAAGAGTTTTGATATCGCGCCGGAACCGCTTTCGCATTACTGCATTAATTGGCTTTGAGAACTTAAATCACTTATCACTGCAATGCAATTAATATTAATGAAAAATGAATATATATAAACGTATGATTTCAATGTACATACATAATTTCCATTGAATGTACATACATTCAAACTAAATATTAAGGAAGTTTCTCAATTACTCTCAAAGGGTATGCAATATATTTATGTTATGTTACGCTATAACAACGATCCTAAAAATCCACTTAAATGTATTGGCTCATTGGATTACCTTATATAGACTCAGAGATTTATTGAATCAGACTCAGAGACCTTGAACCTTTGGCAAAGTTTCAAATAATCTTTAGAGGGAGATGATGGAGTTGTTCAAAATCGTCAAAAAACCAAGCCTCTAAAATAGTATAATGTCCATACGTGCATATGCTGAATGATAACAAAACAGATATGAGGCACTTTCATTGTCCTCTCTACTACTGCAATCTTCTAGCATGGTTTCTTTATCAGCTGTAATCTGTCAGCTGAAATGATCTGTTGGAAATGATCTCTAGAGAGAGATGGTGGAGTTGTCCAAGATCCTCAAAAAAGCAAGCCTCTAAAATAGTAAAATAGGGTTGTGTATTCGCTGAATAGTATCAAAACCGATATGAGGCACTTTCATTGTCCTCTCCACTACTATACTACTGCCATCTTCTAGCATGGTTTCCTTATCAGCTGTGATGATAACAAACCTATCAAAAGACTAATATTTTTAGCGACATTTCAATGAGAGTATTGGATTTCTTATTTTCCTATCTTTACCTTTCTATCATTACCTTCTCATCTTTTATTAAATACATAAAATAGTATTTAATTATGATTTCGATTTATGTTTCACTAAAATTTAATTTAACCGACCTTAAGATAAATATATAACAATTGTGTATTAAATTCTCTACTTTAAATGAAGAAAATTTCTTTGTATATGAAACAATGAAGGATTGCTAAAAATTAGTGGCTAAGTTCCAACCATTCACGATATTTTTCGCAATATTTGAGTAAAAATTAAAAGACGAGGTATCATTGTCACATCAGGTTAAAGCATAACTTTTTAATCTGCTGCTTTTCAAAATGAAACTAAAACATGATAAGTAGGATTAAAAGGTATTAGTAGGAATTACGCTTATAGGCCAAGTGTTGGATGCAGAGAAGAGCACTTCTGATATAGGTAAGGAACAAACAAAAAATCGCAAATAAATGAAATGAATAAAAATAAACATGCAAAATAAAAAAAAAAAAATAAAAACAAAAAATATTCAAATACGAATACGAAGAGAGAGAAAGTGAGAGTTGTGAAGTGTGCTGAGTAACTGCTGTCATTAGTGATTATGCATATTTTGCTACATTTTTTTGTGCCTTAGTCAATTTGAATATCTATGAGCACACCCTATCCGCACTGCTCTTAAGCATAGCAAAAAAAAAAGGCAGCATGCGAAACAAAAGAAAAATATTAGCAAAACAATAATAACAACACAATACAACACTGGAAAAATCCGAGTAGAAAAGGAAGAGAAACGTGTGGAACATAAGTAATGTGAAAAGCTTTTTTTGCTCTTTCAGTGTTTAAATAGTCAGCTGTCTGGAAATGTAAGTGAGTGTGTAAGCACGGAGCAACGAAGAGAATCAAAAAACACACACTTGAATGGTATTAGATAAAATGTGTGCTCACCAGTTTTGTCAGCAAAGCCCTGACATATTGTAACGTCGACTAGTTTGTTCTTTTTCCAGTTAAGCGCCATCTGCAACAGTAGCACTGTCAGTGCCATTTCAGGCCATTTGCCAAAAGCAGGGTAGTACGGTGTATCCTGCAACGCGCAACCGTTCACATGAAAATATAATAGTTAAATTTAAATAAAAAAATTTCAAAATTACAAAATTACAAAACTGTAAATTATATATTAAATGTTAACATTTTTTATACACAAACAATATATAAATAAATACAATATTTCGATATTTCGACTCTCGTCTATCGTCTGTCGACTGTCGTTGATGTGAAAAGTTTTTTAAAAATTTTCCCGTTTGTAAACTTGCGCAAATAACGTGAATTTTCTGAAAAAGTTAAGAAAAATTGAAACATGAAAAATACCTACACACACGGTAGAGTGGAAAAATTTA
>NC_051847.1:88446526-88486096 GCF_002237135.1 Teleopsis dalmanni | reverse complement strand
ATGAAGGCCAGATGAAACTGGTTTATTTTTGAGGTGACTAAGCGGGGACGGTGGTGGAAATAGAACATCTGAGTGCTCAAGCTCTTCAACTGTCTCTGCAATTAGTTCTTGCTCATCGAATCTTCCCGAGCTTAAAGCATGGCTCCCATAGTGCGTGGCGTAAGCAGATTGGGAAGCTTGAGTTGTATTTGAGGCATATGTAGTGGACAATTGTTGGACTGTGGAAGAGGAGTTTGTGGAAGAAGTTGCTTTGGTACAGGAAGATATTAAGGACTCTTTACATGTATTTGATTGTGTGCTGATTGGTTCGGTTTGTTGTAAGTTTTCTTCCAGTTTGTGCAAATAATTTAACCTCTTTTCATTACGTTCCTTTGCTTTACAATAATTCGCGTAGTCAAGGTCGGTTTCATTCTGGGATAAGGATATAATAGAGTTTCGTGGAGTACTTGGAGTTAAAGGTTCACGGGATGGTTGGAATGCTTGCATTGCCGCAAATGCTGAAGATTTGCGTTGACCTCTTTCCTGTTTATCTGTGGTATAGTATTGAACATTCTCGCCGTTATTGTAGTTTGGATCGCTTTCAAGGTCGTTGTCTAAAACCTGAAATTCATATTTTTTCTTTTCTTTTTTCTTTTCTTGCTCTTCAAACATATGAGTTGCATTTTCAGGATTTAAGGGAGTGTAGGAGCGCTGAGGAGCAATGCGTAGTGCATCGGACATAGTTAAATGTTCTTTGGGTGTAGGTAAATCAATGACGTGGATTGGCACATCTCGTTCAAATTGTCCTTCAAAAGATTTCTCGGGCGCTACTGTTAGGGCACTTAAAAAAGGTGATTTAGGTCGGTAATCTTCCCGCATGTATGGTTTTAAGTCAATAGGGGGTGGCATATATGGTTCAGTTTCTTCAGGCAGTGAAATTGGTTGAGGAACAGTTGGTGCTAAATTTATACTAAATTCAGGCGCGATGGAAATTGCATTCGTTAAATAAGAACCTTGCAAGGGAGATTCTTGCAAAATACTTGGTTCTGCTAGTTTGGGCGATGGGGGTCTTTCCTCAACTTTTGATATTGGGGGAGTTTTTGGTGGACTAACAGTATTTCCATGTGATTGATCATCTGTTTTAGTTTGAATTTCGAAGGAACAATCGCATGGCTTTGGACAGAGACATTCAGTTAGGTGAAAAGGCACTTCTGGAGCCGTTGTTAATGCACGAACCATAGGGTTAATCCATTGTTTGGGTGTGGGGTTTGGTATTTTAGTAGGGGGTATTTGACGAACGGGAGCTATTTCAATTTTGATTTCTGGTGTGGGTTGAAATATACGTTCACTCTCAAGTATTTGATTTCGATTTGATATCACTAATTCATCTTTTTCATTTTCAATAATTGTGGTACTATAATCTGCTGGCTCCATTTCTTCAACCTTTTGTAAATCTTCACGTAATGACTGAGATTCTAACTCTATTTTTTTCTGAACTTTTTCAATTGATTCATACTCTAAGATCGGTTCAAGCTCTTTTATCTCAGGTTCGTCAACAAATACAACATGCCTTGGAACTTGTGTGCTGGGTGGAGGAATAGGACTAGGTGTTACTTCTCTTACCAAATCGACCAGCTTATATGTGCTCAGTGGCGCAGCTAATGAAACAACACATTCCTGTGCACTACGACGGCCTGACATATGTTCCGAGGCTGTAAGACAACACTGCTTTTGTTGCATTGCTGCAACTTCCAAATCCATGTGATAATCTAATTCCGAACCTGATTGCTCATAGGCTTGCTGCATTTGATAAGCTTGAACTTGTGCAGCATACATACGTTGATATTCTTCTGATGTTGTAGTAGTCGTAGTACTTGTAGAAGTATAACTATCTGAGCTAGACTCAAGCTCATGCGTTTGTATTTGACTTGTTAACTGAGGTGCTGAACGACTTTGCCAATAGAGTTGTTGCTGTTGTTGTTGTTGTTGTTGTTGCGCTTCAGTTAGTTCAGTTTTCGATTCAGTCATTGAAGGTTGTGATTTCTCTCCAACAGAACCCGGTGGTACAGGAGGTGGTTGTTCTAAAGGTTTCGTAACTACATGTTGAGTTTCGGGTGGTGCTATATATAATGGAGCTGCAGTTGGTAAATTGTGGCTATCATCTTGTGGTGGGGGCCAAACTAAGTTCGTAAGAGTCTTGCGTTCAGCTAAGACTATTTCCTGCTCAATTTCACAGTACTCTTCTGCATATTGCGGTTGCAAGCTTTCTTGTATGTCTAAGGTGGATCGTAAGTAAATGTTGGACAGCAGATTTGGAGGTTTTACAGGAACAAGGAACAAATTTTTTTTATTGTATAAAGCACGCGTGTTTGAAAAAAGATTTGATGGGTTCATTTTTACATAGAGGGTGTACAACAACAGAATTTCAATGGAAGTGATGGAGGTTTTAGTTAATGTTTCATGGCGTTAGTTAGTCAGGTTAGATTTAACAGATATGTGACACAAAATGTGCAATTTGTTAATGCCATTTTTGTGTTGGTTTTTAATGTTTAAAAGTAAAGAGAAATAAAAACATTGTTGCATGTTAGTTTTGCTTCTATAAGCGAGGCAGCGATTAACAAAAATTAACAACTAAGCAAGTAAATTTTTAATATATTTTAATTAGAACAAATGTAAATGATAATTTCATATACGAGTCTGTAAGGTTCTGAAAAAGTAGTGCCTTGGAATGGAGGATGAAGTATTTGAATCTGAGTCTGAAGCTAAATGTGCTGTGATTATGTTACCGGACCCGATAAATAGAAAATCAAAGATTTCTTGCCAAATTATTAGTATAGTTCTTAAAATTTAATGCAGAATATACTATACTTAATTAATAATAAAGTATATTTAAAAAAGCCAATTGTGAGCACACCTTCCTACACTTCTATATGCAGTATTTTATAAAAGAAAAAATCATATTCTCAGTCTCATAGAAGATAAGTACAGTACATTAGAGCATGTTGGATATAACAAATTTCGAGACCATTTCACAACCCTATCAAGTATTAAGTAAATATTAATATAAAAAGATTTATTAGAATTAGAAAACAATGAATGAGTTGTCGTTGACCCCGATATTTCAATCGTCCTAAAGAATGGTTGAAAAGATGGTGTGGTCAAAATTACTTTGAAGAGTTTTGATATTTAATTAAGATCATGTATAGTTTAGGTTTATTAAACTTAAGTTATTAAAATTTCTTAAATTAATAAATAAAATCTATGCATGTCCACCAGCTGTTTTAATAAATGCAATGATGAAGTTAGTGGTTTGTATAGTATAAAACGGATAATTAAAGGATATTTGTTTAGAGGTTGAATTTTTATGCTGACAACACTGTTTATAGTGGCAATCAGATTAACAATTGACGATTAATTCGTTTTAAGTACGTTTGAATAAAATTTAACATGAATAGATTTTGATGGGATCTTGATAACCTAATGGGCTAGTGAAACCACGCTTGATTGGTTTGATTGGCGATAGAGGTATCTCTTATGCGCAAGAGTTGCTTAGATGGGTTAATAAAAGAGAATCATTGGACCATATTATTTAAAGCTATTGGTCAGAGCGTCACAATCAATAAATAGTATTTAAGGCTCATGAACAATTACTTTTTGTTGCTTAATTAATAGCTTAAATTGATCGTCATGATCGTGAGGGCTTACTTTTTATAGCGATATGTGATAGATTATATCATTTTATAAACCCAACTTGTTGGAGAAGTTTGAAGATAACATTCGTGGAATTTATAAAACGAATAACTTAGAAACTGTCTTTTCAGTTTGTCTTGAGTCAGTATATAACTTCACGTATGTATCAGGACTCACTCGACCATGAATAATATGCAAATATCTTTTCAAAACAGCTTTTTTAATGCACATTACTTCGACTTAAAGTGATTTTTTTACAATAGGAAACAAACGTTTTCAAAAAAAGTGCCCTCTACATATAAAGAATGGAATGTATTATTTTGACTCTCGGAGTAAACAGTGCCCCCACAAAAGATACTAGAAACACTTTTCAATCATAATCTTATAACCACTCTACTTTGTCACAATATGCATTTGTCTTTATGTATACTTCCGGTCTATATATATCTGAGTATATGTATACGACTATATAATGCAAAGGAACATACGAACTGAATAAGTGAATACTGAATAGTAAGTATATGGATAGCAATAACTATTATAGAAGGGTTTGAATAAAATGAAAAGACAGTAACAAAAATTTTAGTTTGTTGTTCTCTTTGCATTTCTATTCGAACCCTTCTAATTTTCAAATAAAAGTCGAAAGTGACGCGTTTAATGACGAGTTCTATTAAATTTCCTATTTATTTCGCAAATATGAATATTTTTTTAAAATATATTTGTAAAAAAGATGCACATATTTCTTCTTCTTCTAAGTAAATAAAAATTAAATTAAATTTAATTAAAATTTTACTTTAGTTAAGCAAATTTGATATTAATTAGAAAGCAATGAGTGTAGCGACACTACACCGCGTGACAAACAATAATTAAGTAAAGACATGCAAATCTCTAAGATCCTTAGAATTAGTAGTTACGATATTTAATAGAAAATATAAATTAAATCAGAACAAAGTGATGATCTGTATGCAGTGAGAGTGTATGGCTGCATACTGCCGTGTTAGCTTGTCTTAGTAAATAGTTTTTTTTGAAAATTAACCAAACAATACAATGAACTTATTGTTTTCTCCATCGCATATATCCGAAGGACATATAAGAGTTTATTGTGTAAATCAAATTAACAATTAAAATATGAATTCATCACGAAGATGAAAATTAGTAAGTATTTTTAAAAATTGTAATCATCGGTTCGCTTGAAAACCGAAACCGCTTGAAAGGATTCGCCACGTAACCACTTTAAAATTCTACAAACTGTCGTCCTTGTGAGTTTGCATGTTGGATTTCGTTTGCATGTGTGAAAATTGGATATCGTTTTGAATAAACATAGAATGGATGAATTTTAGTAAAGGTAACCTAAAAGAAGAATTCAGAAAAATATTTGCATTAATATATAATTTAATATTTACATTTGCTGGCAAAATAAATTTTAAAAAAAATAAGAGCATAAATTGTTTTTTAATGTACAAAAAATATTCACATCAAAAAAGATCTAATCCAAAATCATGAAGAGATTAAAAGCACTTATATTTACAGAATTCCGGATGTAGTGGAGAAGAGCTGTAAATATGCATTCGAAACTCTTGAAAATAAAACTAATTCAGCAAAAATACATTGTATCCTGTTCCTGTTTGGAAAACATTTCCTCAGGGTACTAATACTGTCTAATTCATCTTTTTTCCATTGTAAACTTCAACTTCATTCAGACGAAAATTTGTTGTGAAATTTAGGAGTGTATTTACATATTCATTGTATTAAGACAGAGCGAATGAAGCATACCCTTTGAAAGCATTGGGATTTAATAAATAATTGCGGTTTCGCGTGCTCTCAAATGGATATTTTCTTTTATATTTTTTTAATGAATATATTTTTAAATAAAAACTTATGAAAAAATGAGTTTTTTTTAGAAGATTTATGGAATTATAACTTATCTATAATGTAAATTTAGAGTTCGTATAAGAAAATTTATCTTCATAAATATGAACTTTTATATACAAACAAACTTCCACAACTCAAACTTCTATAACTCGAATTAAATAAAGTGCAACAGGGTTCAGAGAACAATCAACATACAATCACAAAAAAAAATCTTTAACTCGAAGTTTCCATAAGTCGAACTATAAAAACTTATAATATAAACTCCATCTAGTGTAAATTAGTATACATTTGCTATATTAAATAGATTAACCAAGGTTGGATTAACTTTACTTAACACCTTAAAGTAGAATATCTTAATCTGACCTGGATAAAAAATTTTTTATAAAACCATTATATGAAGGAAGAAAACAGTGCTATGGAATTTAAATCTTTGAGTTCTACAGCAACTATGAGACAAGACAGTTAATCAGGACTAGCTTACTTAATGGTTGAGAAGCAATTAGCAAATTGGTGCCTACTTAAGTAAACAAACTTTAAGCACATAAAAATATAGTTCTTAGAACGTTGGTGAAAGCGCGTTCTAAAGTGTTAAGAAACGTTTCAGTTGATATGAAAACTAAAAGTGTTAAGAAATATATATGGAATAAAGCTGTCAAACTCTTCGATATTTTGGAAATTTTCCAGAATGGAGATTAAACTTATTAAAAACTGCCAAAACTTTTATCAAGAGAACGAGATAAACTGGATTTTAAAGTCTGAAATCAAAAAATTTACTCTTATTTAAAAGTTAGAAGAATTCAAATAGAAATGAAAAGACAACAACAAAAATTTTAGTTAATTTATTAAAGTACTCTTCATCAGCTGTACAAACTTAGCAGCCTTAGCTACTTGTGGCATATGATTAGTCATCGCTTCTAATTTGACAGGCACAAGTTCTAAGCCTTACACTTGCAGTCCAAAAAAATTATATTCGTACTATAAACTAATTAAAAGATTCAAATATTTCTTACGACCACTGATGATGAGTTCTTAGCAAGACTCGAAACAGCGTTATATGATCAGTCAAATTTCAATAAATTAATCAAAATTTTTGTTGTTGTTCCTTCATTACTGTTCGAATCCTTCTTAATTTAATTTAATTATTGGACACCAGGTCTCATGTATTCTATATCTTAAGCCGATTTTTTACAGCATGAAAAGAGAGTGGAAGATTCTATACAAACTAACTACTTCCATACTTAAAACACATACAATATAGTACTTTAATAAGTCTTAAATAGCAATCCACAGATACTTTATTTTGCTTTATCGCATTTCGCGTAAATAAATATACATAAAAGAGTAAATTGAGTTTTCCTTTCCTTAAACGACAGAGAGTAGTTTTGGTTTCGCTGAAATGGGTATGAACGTTTTTTTAAGCAAATTGTAATAATTGATATACAAATATTAAATGAAAATTCAGTGAACATGAAAATAATCGAAAATACTGAATATTTTCCCCCAACTCACGCAGTACGGACTGCCTTTTGTTAATATTTTTTTGTCATTATTTATCAGTCGACAGGAAATAAAAAGAACTCGTGCGGTTTGTTTCATCAGGATTGCGAATGTATTTTTTGAATCAAGTAAAGTATATGAATGCACAATTTCATATTTATTGAATTAATTTTCACTCACTGAAGGATCAGGACAATAAAAAAAATACTCATATATAAAGAGATATTTACTCAATTGTTGCAAATAAGCAAGTAGAAAAATATATTTTAATTTATTAATAAATGAAATGATATGAAGCTTTAATGGATACATCTTTACTTAAGTGTTCGTTATGGAAATTAAATATAATTACAAATTGAATTAATAAAGACTTCATTTCAGTTAAAAATTAAAATGGAAGTTGGATGAAGATTATGATAAATACACTCTTCACTTTTGTACTGAGTTGAGCTACTCATTTATCGTAGCTTTAGTAGCTTTTATAAGTGCATCAATTTCATTTCATTATTTTGGTTGTAGAAGCTTTTGTAATTATAGTTAAGGGATTGTTTAAATACATAGTAAATTAGTAATTATGACAACTATATATCTCACGTTCCTTACAAACAAACTTTCAACAAGAAATTTTCTTCATCTCTATTGTATTTCTAAGCACTTCATAAACACTATCACTTCACAATCACAAGCCGTTAGTGTTAATCCAATTCAAACGTAAAATACAAACGTAAATAATAAAATGGAAGAATAGAAAGAATATATAAGCAAGCCATCAAGCCAACTTTGATATCGCTTTTAGTAATTTTGCTAAAGTTGCCCTTGAGGAACTACCACAAATTCAAAACGCCACCCTTAGAAAGTTATTCCATATTTGCTGATATGTCAGAAACTCTGATTTTTGTAAAGATCCCTCTATTGAAACTATCAACAAATATATAAAAGTAAGATCACCTAAATTATTTAGGAAAAGATATGGTCACTTCAACAGTTCATTAAAGCTTCGGTTAGAAGTATTTAAGCAACGGCCGCAAGATTTGTTGATATCCCTTCTCTAATATTTTCAACAAATTGTGGTGCTACAATAGAATTGCTGCAGATTATTGGGTTTTCCAGTATCGACAAAACGACTGCTGTCAACCTAAAATACATAATAATTTACCAAATATTTGAAAACTATTACAAAATTCGCCAATGAAGAGAAACGTTGTTTTTACGAATATAAACAACAGAAGTGCTAGTTAACAACATTAAAAAAATTTTGAAAATATTATGATTAACCTTTACTTTTAAGACCTTTATAAGTTTGTAATGAAATTTATTAATAAACAAAGTTATTGTTTATTTAGCCCAAAACATTACTTTCACATAAATATTTTATATGTTGAGAGTGCCATGTAACAGCACTAATAAAGCATAGAAATATCTA
This sequence comes from Teleopsis dalmanni, assembly GCF_002237135.1. Classification (NCBI taxonomy): domain Eukaryota; kingdom Metazoa; phylum Arthropoda; class Insecta; order Diptera; family Diopsidae; genus Teleopsis; species Teleopsis dalmanni. Next base: position 88,477,635 of record NC_051847.1, on the reverse strand, counting down.
AAAAAACCTTTATACAAACTTTAACAAAATTAGACAATACAAATATTATGGTGTGCTCACAATTCTGCATTAAACCACAATTTTTAATGATTTCATAAATATTTTTCTGTTATCGTTTAAATGTGATTGAAGGTTTAATTTGGTTTGCTATAGCAAAACGTTATTTGTGCTATAAATAATTGTTAAAAAATTATCTGAAACAACGCTGAGCGAGTTTTTTTTTTTTTAAATGCCTACGTTATGTCTTCGCAGTAATAAATTTAAACAGTTTTAGTAAAACTTGCAGCTGAGAAAAGTTTTTGATAAAAAACGCCAAACCGCGCTTAAAAGCCTTTAACTATACTAGCTTTTGGTCTAGGCTTTTACCTCGATTGTAGTTGTTATAGTTGCCGATGCTGTTATTGTTGTAATGAGAAGAATTGTACGAAGGCAAAGTGGAGTACTTATTGGGTCCGGGGGACTTTCTGAATTGTTGTGTATAATTTTTGTTGCTGTAATTGTTGTACGAATGTACACTGCGACCTACAAATTGCATTTTAATTGTTTCATTTGTTCTTGGCGTACATATTTTTTATATATATTTTTATATATTTTTTTATATTTTTTGTGCTTAATCACGTACATAAAAACTATTATTGTTGTGTTGTGTGTTGTATGTATAAATTTGTTTTGGGTTTAGCATTTATACAATTTGCATAAAACATACAATTTACACGGAATAAAAGTATTTATGTTGGACAAATGGTGAACGCAAATATTGTTCGCTTTTATTATAAATTTTGTTGCATACACTTAGGCTGGTTAGTAATATGAAGCATTGCCGGAATTGAGTTTTTGTTTTTGTAATCGAAAAAGTTTTTAGTAAATTTTGCTTGCAACAAAAATTTGCTTCGTTTTCTTTTTTGTTAAAATTTAAAAACTTAAATTTATTTCAAATATTTATACATAAATATATTGTAATTTATATACACATATGTATAAAAACATGTGGTAAATAATTATAAAAGTTATATAGTATATATTGAATATTGCATGTAAAAGTAGCAGTTTTACGCAAACAATAAAATTATTTAATATCACTGCTGCTACTTTCAATGCATCAATTAAAACACTAATAAGTATAAATATATATCACTATTCTCTTGTATTTTGTTAATAATGGATATACGTTAAACCCAATCACTTTCAATTAAGTAATCATCGTCATCCTTACCTTGTTGTCCAACATTGGATCTAGGCAAAGTAGCATAAGGATTGCTAGCGGGTTTTGGTGCCTGTTGTTGCGGTGGTGAAGCCCATTGTTGGGGTTGGGGTGGATAAGAGATTGGAGACTTTGGTGCAGCTGATGGTGGGGCAGCACCGAATGGACGTGCATAACCTTGATTAACCTTTAATTCAAAAAACAAAAGAAAAAACACAATACAATAAAATCTATTTCGCATTTCAAGTTATGCATTGGCTAAAATGTCTATAAACATTTGTTTGCTATTCGCAAATGTTTATAAACATTTGAGCAATAGTTTTTTTGTTATTATTAGTTAACAACAAATTGACATATTCAACAACAACATGCTGTGCTTGGACTCAGTTTATTTTGTTCGTACTTGCTATCAATTGCATTGAAGCTTTTGGCCTGATCTTGAACTTACCTTATAGTTGATGCTTCCACCCTTACCAGGCGGCACTACACTACGAATCACATTCCCAGTCAGTGTGACATATTCGAATGGTTGATCACCTGATGCAGAAAACGACGGCTGAGCTATATTCGCGGCATTGGTATTGATCTGCCCGTAAATCGATTGATCATTATTCTCAAAAGTCGCTGCCATATTCGCTGTGGTGTTGTCTTGTTTAATAATTTCCGCAAGCGGTGCTTGAGCTACTGTATTTGCTGCTGATGTTGCTAAAGGATTTGCAACCTGACATGGATTAAATTTCAATTGATTAGCAAGCGCTGCTGACACTGCAGCAACATTCGTTGTTGATGACGCGGGTGTATGTGTGGTTGTGTATGGCTTGGCGGTGCCGTTAAACAAGTTATTGTCGTTGTTATTCAAAATATTTGTGTGATTAATGTTATTCTTGTTGTTGTTTTGTGTTGCTGTTGAATTAATACTATTATTACTATTATTAATATGGTTGTTATTGTTATTTGTGTTTGCTTGTGACAACAATTTATTGGAATACTCTTTCAAAAATTTATTATACACCGTATTTGTGGGTGCATGTAAGCCAGCAACATTCTTGTTGTATGTATTCATGTCGTTCTCGTTTTGCTGCAACATTTTACTGTTGCCATTGTGGTCATGAATTTTGTTTGCGCTTATATACAAATTGGCTTCATTTTGATCCATTGGCATTGGTGGAGGCGGTGGGGGTAATGAGGCAATGTAATTGTCAGGTGTAGGGGACGACATTGACGAGGTAAGTGAAGAAGCCGACGAAAGCGATGACAGACTGCTGTGTGTATGTGTGTGATTATTTTGATTGTTGGCATAGAATTGGCTATCATTTTCAAATTGTTGTAATTGTGTTGGTGAGGGTGGTGGGGGTAGAGAATAATCGGCGATATCCTCTTGCTGTTGCGTGGGCGATTTTGAGTTAGTAATTGCATTATGTTAGGAGGCAAACGCAGGGCGCATTCAAAAACATTAGCGAGTGCATTAAAAAAAAATTAAATTAAATTAATTAAATAAATAAAAATATAATTTGCTAAATTAATAGTAATTAATATTTAAAAAAAAATTGCTGTAAATACTGTGTTGTGATAATTATTTGAACAAATAATTATTTGTGATAATTATTTGGCAGTGTTAATATTGTTTTGATTCCATTTTATTATAAAATTTTTTTTTTTTTTTAGTACAAAAAGAATTAATTTTTTTTATTTTTAGTAGAAAAAAAATTTGTTTTCGGCATCAGTTTTTTTTTTTTAGAAATTATAGTATTAGACATTAACATCTGTTTTTCGCAAATCATCATCATCAGAAATATTATTGAAATGAATAAGTACAGTCCTATAAAGTACAAACAAACTCCATAGTCTTAATTGACATCCACTAAACCTGCCAAAATTGAATCTGCAACCCACTTCGTTTTTAAAGCTTTATGTTTTTAGCAATAAAGGGTTAAGTTATGGTTAATAAAAACAAATGGTAAATATTCTTTCAGCAAACTTGCTACGAATATGTAAATATACATTTTCGCATTATGTATCGCCTTCAAAATCTCCTCCTTCAAGTATTTTTCATATATTTCATAAAACTTTCATAAAAAAGAAGCCGTCTAGAATAATATTAGAATGATAGAATGATCAAACTGCAGCAAACTTTCTTTAAACAAAAAAATATATATTTTTTTTTTGAATAACCTCTCATAAATGCCACGTTTTCATTATTCAAAAACCGGCATTCTGAATTGTTCTTCATATAAAATACCACTTCTTCACTTTAAGCAATGGAATACATACAAATTTGTTACCAGAGGCGGAGACTCGCTTAAGGGAGGAGAGACTTTTTGAAGCATTTTATGATTTTTTTAAACTTCAAATGAAAGCATGAATCAAATCTCCTAAATTAAGTATAAAACTGTCCCAAGTGTTTTGATATTCTAAAATGAATCATCTTCAAGACGTTCAATGTTAGCGTCTATATAACCCTGCTAGGGTTGAATTACAAAAGCTCCACTTTTATATACCACAACTTATCACTGTTGATGAATTTAACATATGCCATAATCTCCAAGACTAAATGGCTTGCAGATCAATTATTTCAGAATATATAGGAGATTGAAGAGATACTAATTTAAGTTGAGATATAATATGTACTGTGTTCTTCGTAGATTTAGAAACTTTATAATAATTATATATATATATTATATACATATATATATATATATATATTGAAATTGTTTAGGGACTTGAAATTCAAACTATACGGATATAGATCAAAGTCGAAAAAATTGTTCAGTATGACGAACTTTATACAAATCCAAACGAAATAGCTGATCCCAATTATAAAGAACCTCTATTTGATATATAAAATATGTTATCCGATGGGCATATTTACCTAGTTGTTTTGAAATTGACGTTTTTGTCACTGAAACTTTTTGTATTTACTATTATTTTTAATCTTTTTTATAACTAAAGAAAAAGGATTTATTGGCAATTTACGGGAAATCTGCCATAAACTCACCCATATACGTAACTTTAGCTTGAACCATAGGTATACTTTACTCTATTTACAACAGAAAGACTGTGTACTTCTATCTGAAGCAAAATATGGCTTCTCTTTTTTCTTAATTTTTTTATAATTATGTTTGCTGGATAACGCAATAAATTATTTTTAAATTTTTGTTCATATTAATCTTTTAATGAAATATAAGTATAAAATAGGTGTAAGAGAAAACGATTATCAGGGCTAGGTATGCAGTTACAGTTCTTCCGGTCGCAGTGAAATCTTATGCTCACGTCATCGTCATATGTGAGCTGTTTATGGTCAGCTTGAGCAACTTAGAAAGCCAAATGGTAATTAATTTATATGAATCACAAGCTCACAACTAACGAGAGAAAGAGAGGGAGAGAGATAGAGCGAGGACGAATTATTGTGTTTGCATCGACCTAATCGGTTTATTGATTTACTATAAGCGGGCTTGCTAATCTGAGAAAAATTTTTCCAACTTCTATATGGGACCGTTTCGTTTGCTCTTCTTATGGGTTATGCGCCCTCTCAATGATCTAATATTATTCATAGTAGGAGTTGGAGTTGTGGTTATATCTACATTTCTAATATATGAAAAAGCAATTGATTGATTTTATAATTCAATAAATTATAATTCATAAGACATAAATTTGTTTTACCATTATTATTATGCGCGACAAATTTAAAAATTATTTATATATATATATATATATATATATATATATATATAATCTAATTATAGGTGAACAATTTACAAAAAAAATAGGAAATTTCCAACTATGCCAGCAGAGTTAATGTTATAGGTCAAGGTCAATATATTTATTTATAGGATTACAAAACAAAAATTTATTGCTGGTATCAATTTTATTAAGAAATTAAAATTTATTTTTAAAAAATTTGTTAAGAGTATTCCAAGAATTGTTTAAAAAAAGGATTTTTTTTAAAAGTTTTTTTTTTCCGAAAGTTATTATATAATTCTTCGTCAGTGTTTGTAGAATATACTTCAAACTTTTTTTTTAGGTTATAGAATATTGGTTCGTTTAAGGATATTTCGAGTTCTCTTAATGTTTTCCGTTTTTCAATTCAAATTCATAATAAAATTTCACTTTTCGAATATTTTTATTTTCTTGCGACTATTTCATTGTTTTTTTTTGTTTTTTTCTTTGTCAGAACACTTAATATATTATTAATTATTTTTATATATAAATTAAGTCACAATTCGCTTTAGTGTCCGCTATGACGGACACCATCCGAACACGTTAAATTCAGACTAACCGAAAAATCGCAAAAATTTGGATTTAGCAAAAAAGGTTTTATTTGCCCGAAAAGTGCAACGTAAGTATTTTTGTAGTGCGACTGCAAAGATGCAGTTTTTTATGTGAGTAATTGCATAGTTTAGTATTTTTATTTTCCCATATGTATTTATTTATTTCAAATAGTAAAAAATAAATACTTAAAAATACAATTTAATACAACTAAAAAACATAAAAAATTTGCACGATTGCAAAGAAATGGAATACGAGTCCACAATGAGACATCATTTTTTATGCTATTAAAAAGCAAAGTCGCGTAATTCATGGGTGTAGTTAGGGGGAGCGTAGAGGGTGTCCACCTTAAAGTGTGCCGAAAGTTATATTTTATGGCAAAAAGAAATCTCATGGTTTAATGAAACAAGCTTCCTGAGATGTGATAGATCGATTACAATAATTGGCGAACAGTTGTTGTTGTGATTATAGCCTGTGTGTGAAGAAAACGAATTATTTAGGAATATGAATGGATAAGTGATTGAGTGAGATTTAAATTGAGGTAAACCACCATTAAGATAACAAGCCACTACTGTGGGTTGGTTAAGAAAATCGTTTGCACTCAAGTTTTTTACATTCATTTGTGTAGAATTTGGCGGACAGACGATATTGCCTTTTTGATAACTAATTAGTTTTTCAATAAACTATATAATAAAAGGTACGAATTTCTATATTTATATTTCTCATCAGTTTTTATCAACAAAAATTCTTTAAATTAAGCCTCCTCCTCTCCACTTTTTGACTACACCTATGGCGTACATTTCAATATATTTACAATTGCAGATAGCAACGGATTTCAAGGAGCGACTAATGATCGAGATACAGTGGATTTAGTATTGCGCCCCGATATTGATCGTACCAAACAACACTGCTTATGTTGATCTGAGCAATTGGCATAATACAAAATCTTTTCATTACACAAAATTCTTGCAGTTCGAACTACTTTTTTAAAAATATTGGCAAAAATATCTCTCTTGTACATAAACAAATTTATTTTTGTAATAAAATAAAATGTGCCAACAAAATAAGAAAATAATCGAAAATAAACTTTTTCACACTATTTTTACATTAGACACAATGTTTACAGCAAATTTCTTAGCAGCTATTTTGACACGAGCAACATTTACAAAATGTTGCTGGCGTCATTAGTGGCTAAACATTTTGTTTACTCCAAATATCAAAGACAAAATTATTAAATGTAAAAGCATAATTAATTACTATAAATTTTTAATATAATAACAACCAGGTTTTTAAATATTTTTTTAAAATGTTTCTTTAAATATTATTTAAAAATTTTTTTAATATATATAAGTATTTTTTAAATTTTTTTAAATATTATTTAAATATTTTTTTGAGTATTCTTAAAATATTTTCAAATTTTTTTAAATATTTTTTTTAAATATTTTTAAAATATTTTTTAAATATATTTTTAAATATATTTTTTAAATTTTTAGAAACATGCTTTAAAATATTTTTTTAATATTTTTTTAAATATTTTTTTAAATATTCTTTTATATATTTCTTAAAAATATTTGTAAAATTATAAAAAAAAATTTTTTTATATGCATTTTTAACATATTTTCATATAGCATAAATGGCTTTAAGCAACATGTGAGCCATGGCTTGCAGTATTTTAAGCGCATTCAACTGTAATATTAACAAAAAAAAAAACAAAAACAACATAGCAACAAAATACAAATTATTTGTATAAACAAACACACAATTAAATAAAATACACACACACATATGGAAAAATGCTTACACAAAGCAAAGACACTTTACAGCCAAAGCCCTTATTTAAAACGTATTTATTGCATTTTCTGTGCTGCTATTCTTTCTGTTCTTTCTGTAAACATTTCTGCATTGCCTTGCATGTTGCAGCAACAAATATTATCGTTTCATTTCAAAAAGCAATTTTTTCTCGTAAATTTTAATAATATTTTTATTGCACAAAAATCTACTAAAAAGCCACGTTTTCAAAATGTTTATCAAAGCCAGCCTTCGTTCATTATTCATTATTCATTTTCTGTTTTTTGTTTTTCTGTTTTACTGTTTTCCCCTTTGTTTCTTATTTAAATACGAGCTTCAGGTGTTCATTTTGATATAAAATGAATTCATTTCGGAATATCTTTTGCCAGTGTTAACAAATTCGTTTGCATTGGTATGCGTGTGCACTTTTGCTTGTGTTAGTGTGTGTTTGCTCGGTTGGTATTATACAATATTCTGTTAGTATAAAATATTCCATTCATATTGGGTTAAGTGTACAAAGTTTACTTACCGGTGCTGGAGCTGGTGCCGGAGTTGGAGTTGAGCTGCCATTGGACACACCATTGAATCCATGTGCGTTCAGAGCAGATGAAATGGTGGTGGCACTCAGTTTGGTGTTGCTGCAAATATGTGAAGTTGATTTAATAAAATTAAAAATTTTCGTTTGAGAAAATTAAAGAATAACACAAAATACTAAATAAACTAAATCTAACACTGCTCTTGTTGCATTTCATAACGAATTGCACAGGATAACTCAATTTAAACTCATTGGCTGAAATTCGCCAGTGAGCGACCTATGGGTCTATCCATAGGTTCTTAGCAATATCAGGTAGACTTAAACCTTTATGTATGTAGAACCTGAACTGGACATTTTAATAAGTTTAAGAAGTGCTTAAAGTTCCTTCCTAAAATAAAGCCACCAAGAATTTTGAAAGACTTCTTAAACCGTCTTTTTAGACAAACGTCGGTGGGATTTGAACGCAGATTTGTGATCTCTAGTTATAATCTACATGAACCGTACTGTGCGTACTTAAGTAGTGACAGATAGAAACTGATAAATATTTTATACAAAAAATAGAAGAGATAGCTAAGTTTAATATAGTTGACAGTAAGCAATACATAGACCGAGACCGATTGTTCCGTAGTGATATCAGACAAAGTTAGGTCTCCATATATAATGGAATCAGTAGTAGATATTTTTGTGAATTTTAGAAATACTTAAAAGTCACAAAAAAAGCACCAAACATTTTTGTACCAAAATGATCTGATAAAGAACCAAAAGAAAGAGCCATCAATCATTTTTTCAAGAATTCTTAAAGTGTGTTTTTAGACCAGATCTTTAGATGATTTAAGCCCAGATTTATATTGCATGCTATGCTTTTTTAAATGGCGGCATAGCTTTTTCTTCTGTCCAAATAGTGCATATGTGAATTGTTGTCAAAATCATTTTGACAGTTTAGAGTAGGAAGGTGAAGTGAAGGAAGGTCGAAACCTATTGTATTAGCTAGGTATACTGTTTGGATCCCACAATCGTGTAATTTTCGACATAAGGTTGAGCAAATCAGTCTCAGTCAGGTTGAGCAAATCAGTCTCAGTCAGCCTTAGATATATTAACGACTGTAAGTATTTAATTAATTTTAATGCTACATATATAACTGAATCAGTTGAAGCATGGGGTGCCGAGAAGCTTAGGTTTGAATATGGATAACCCCGGCAGTAATACAACAGATATTCTGATGTCTCCTCATTGAGCGTCAGAAAATACGATCTACAAGATTTTCGACGAAGTAGCGCATAAGTACCCTTTTATTAACAAATAAATAAAATAGATATTTCTTGCAAGATTTATGTTTGAGACTTATAAAGAAAGTATATAATTTCTCTTGGCCCCTACAGCTCTTGCACCTTGTTATCAACACTGTTTATGCATCACACGAGTACTTTTAAAAAAATTATTTTTGATGAAACTTTCATTTCACTTAAAATCCATTTTGCCTTCATTATTTATATTCTTATAGTCATTTCGATAGGTAGGTAGATAACCTGGAGCTGGATAAGAGTGTGGACATTAATACAATAGATGTTAGGATGTCAAACATCGTGGAGCGGCAGAAAAATCTACAAAACTTTTGACATTGCGTGCCCAGCATAGCTTCATATTATCTCATTTTCCAGTGTTCTGTATTGATACTTCAAGCTGTTATAAATTAGGCAATGGCAAGCTCGACATATTATTGGTGTCTCAGAATAAATTAACATACTTCTAGTGGGATGCTCATCAAAATTTCCATTATGTGTATAGTTTTGACATCACATCATCAAATAATTGTTTGTTTTAATCTCTAGACTGGAGTCTCACTAACACAATATTGATCGCAATGAAAAGAACGAACGATGGTAAGAATATTTCTCAGTTTTTCATAATTAAAATGTTTCCAATCATGAGCATAAAACGCCGAATACTTTTTATCCAACCTATCATATGATTTGAAATCATTATAAAAAAAAAAAAATTTAGTTACATGTTAATAAAATTTCACGTCAACACATTCACACTCCAACTGCAATTTTAATTTCAACTATCATCGACATAATCATCATCCTCATAATCATTACATACAGTAACATTATGGCCACCATCATCAGCCAATGTAATTGCCAATTACAAATATTAAAATTAAATTTTTTTTGCCAATTGCAAATGCAAATAAGCGGCTATAAGTCAAAATATTTATGTGCGTGTAAGTTTATTGCATCGCCTCTTCTGCATTGCCAATCAACCTTTCTTTGTTTGCATGTAAACAAATGTTGCCATTCCACTTTGTCAACCTTAACGCACATTTGCAGAGGCAATGAGGCGTGCAGCTTTGTTGCCAACGCCGCGGCCGTGACGAGGCATGTAAATAACAGCATTGACATATCATGACAACAGCAGCGGTGGCGCAGCGGTGGCGCAGCATATTGACGCTCTCAATGGAAATAATTAAATAAAATCGAATTTTTATTTCAACTGCCAATATTTATTGAAAAACACCATAAATTATATAAATTACTCCTTCGAAAATGCCTCTCATTTGATTTATTAAAACAATATGTGTAATAAATTGTCGATAAAGCCCGAAATGTTTTAAAAATTAAATTAATTAATTTGATTCAAGCAATTGCAAGAATTACTGTTGCATCAATGCCTCATGTAAAATGGACAAATTGCGAGACAAACGCATAATTACATCTCACCGAAGGAGCAAAAATAATTGTCAATAATTAATGCAATATACATACTTAATGGGTACAATACTACAATAATTGAGTATTTAATTTTATACTGAAATATGTGTGGACTAAGAACAAGTTTTGACATCTATTTTGTAGAACACTTGAGTTAACTGCTATTGAACTGGTTGATACCAACAGCAAGCATAGATTACCAGACTTATCACATAGATAAGATCATTGTCTTGTCACCATTGCAAGGTCTTGTTGATTATCTAACTTATTGTGAAATAGTCTTTGTTATTAACTGCGTATATACTTAGAGAGTGAGGTGTTTAGTTGGTGAGAGGATTCCATCACTTCATTCATCATCTTTTTGTAACTACGACCCCGCCCTGTTTCACTTTCTTGTCATCAGAAAAATTTGCAGTGATCCTATTAAGAACTACTTATGTTCTTAAGACTGAGTTCTCTAGTTGCCAAGACGATTTCATTATTCAATTCATTGTCTAATCACTATTGTGATGTCTTACTGATTTTCTGTCTTATTGTCAAAAAATATTTGCTGCAGTGCTATTAACTACGTATGTACTTAGAGAGTGAGGCAACTAATTGTAAAGAGGATTCCATCATCCCATTCATCATCTCATCCCATTTTTGAGACCTTACAGTTTATCTGCTGCATTATTAGAAAATTTTTAAAGTAACCCTATTGAAAGTTATTTATGCCTCCTAAAGGTGGGGGATTGCTTGTATTGTTTCAATATCCTACTTTAAAACACTATCAATCTATTCAAAAAATATTTACTGCAGTCCGATAGACTACATATATACTTTGGGAGTAAGGTGGTTACATCTCACCCGGCTTCATGACCTTCCCCCCGACGTCTCTACTCTTCTCACTCTTTCAGAAGACCTTGTTCTAGCTTTGCGATATAAGCCCCCCCAACACCTAACACACTACTTCGATGAAGTGGACCATAACCTCTCTACTATCCCCTTATATAACCGCGGCTTTCGTGACCCTAGTCACAAAGTATACTGTTGATTCAACCCCCGCTAGTTAGCCGTAACCCCTTCCCCTTCTATATCGTCCTTTCTACCTAGTTCATGCCCTTACTTTCTGATTTAGAAGAGCCTAGTTCACTAGGTATTAAATCTTTTCTCTCTATTAAATCTCTCTCCCATGATTACTGGAATGAAGTTTCCACATTGCTGTGGAAATCTTCTCCTTTTATTCCTAAGAGGTGGTTTACTTCAGAAGAGGGTTCCATCATTCATCGTTTTTTCATAATTGTGAATTCTTACTGTCTCTGTGTTTTATTATCAAAAAACGTTTGCTGATGTCATATTGAGAATCAGGTATGCAAAGTGAGGATGTGTTAGCTCATTACCAATAAGTCTTCTTTGGCTCATCACAATTGCAAAGTTTTATTGATTTTTTTTCTGTTCACCGAAAAATTATTACCTCCCTTGCGAACAAAGTGTCCTCTTATTTGACTATCACTTCCAAGTTGTGGCATAATATATTTTAAACTTTTAAGAATAGTAAAAAACATATAATTTAAACATTATATTCATATTTGTTTGGATTTTTTTTTAAATCGGATTCATGAAATGATGGAGTTGCATTTCGTGTTCCTATTGCGTCACGAGTTTGAGAACTTTCCATAAAAACACGAAAGATATGGTGGCATATCTGTTAAAGCTCTTAAGAAACATTAGTATTGGGACCTTATACTAATGTTTTCTAACGTATTGGGAAGATGTAGGGAATCAATCACGATTTTTGAGATAATCTTTATAGCTTAGAGGGACTTTAATGAGAAAGCAGTACTTCAAAAAAATTCTGTGTTTCAATTTAAAATAATTGATAAAAATTGCTATTTTAAATCTTGGACTATTGCCGTCCCAGTTCTCTCATTTTAGAAATTGTGACTTATCTGTGATCCAGGTATATCGAACAATTTACTTAGTTCAGAAATTTGTAAGACTCAATTCCCTTTTATCAGGTCTGAGCAAAGAAAAGATTCGAGATTCTTAATAATTTATGTGTATTAATAGCAAAGATAAATAATAACCTTAATAACGATTGGAGGATATGAAAGATATGAAGGATTCCAAACAGGCAATAATTGAAAAATATATTTTTTTACTTATCATAAATTCTCTCTAAATATTTTAGACATTGAATTTCTAGGGTTCGAAATTCTTCTATAATTATTTCCTGATGTCGTCACTATTACTAAGTCAAGTAGTTTTAAAGTAGCGTCATCAAAAGTTATATATATAATATATAAGAATATATTTTTATTAAATCAATTTCATCTTTAGGTTTGTTCCGGTAAAGACTTACTGATTAATAAAAATAATTTTATAATTTTTAACTTATTAAAGATTATTCATATATACTTACGGTTTGATTGGTACTGGAACATAACCCTCGGTACCTGCTGGGGGATTTTGCATAGCCGCCAACTTAGCGTGGATATCGCAATAGAGTTTATTGTTGAAGTTGTAGTAACCTTGATTCTTCAAGGAAGTGCCACATGTGGCACACTTGAAACATTCAACATGAAGATTCTTGTCCTTGATGCGTACAAAGACACCGCTGTGAAAATATTTAAATGTTATTAACATTAAGTAAATATAAATAATAATGTAAATAGAAAACTTTAAATTATTAATTAATATTAATGAAGCTATGAAATTGTGATTGTATTAGTTGATGTTTAGTTAACTATTGAAAAGTCGAAAGATTATGTGAAAGATAATTATATATATACAAACAAATGGGGTTTACTGCTATGGGCAACATTGTGTTTGAGGAACCATTAATTCTATCACAGAATAATAAAGTATTATGAGAGTATTCGTGAAAAAAGTGTTCTGCTTCTACAGCGAAAAGCACAGACAATGTAACTGTCCACCGAACCACCGATCCAATATTTCGATATCTATTCAGTTAATAAACGCAGCAAGAAATTGACCTTCAGCCATATTCGTCTGGATCCGCAATGTTTTAGTAGTGACGGATACTTAGTAGCTGGATACAATCATTGCGTATGCAGTTACGGTCGGGTCTGTGTTAAGATATGTGTAAACCCATAGTCGCTGAGATTAGGACGGTCTTGATCCTGCCTTAATGCAAATTTATAAGACAATATATATTGTCCACACAGTTACACTCTGAGATGTAAGTATTCAACATCATCGTATCGCTCATCGAATCGTGTCCCTTATTGGATCGTATCACTTATTATATCATGTCGCATATCGAATAGTATCGCCTATAGAAACTTATCGCTTAAGACTTCAAGCATTTGCTTTGGTCAATGCTACTAGAAATCACAAAACTCCTCAGCCATTTTATTGAATTGAATTGCCTTTAGTGATCTTACTACATACTAAACACTTGTATGTTCATACCATTTAAACACCAGTAACAAATCAACATCACATCATGCTATGCAAATCTGTTTGACCATAAGCAAAACCTAGGACTAAGTATCTTCAATTGCTTTTATATTTTTAAAAGACACTGCTTTGGGCTGTTATGAAGTATCACTGAAGTACGTCACCCATTCTGTTTATTTATTTATTTATTTATATTTATTTTTTTCTTTTTGTAATTAATTACTCTGCTGAATATGTTATATATATGTATTAAATGTTTCCTAAAAAATAGCATTAATACAAAAGATAATTACTCCTTCCACGAAACTAAAAATATCGTATAGAAGGCAGATGCCGATCATAAATATTAACTGAGATACAGGGTCTTAACTAAAAATTAATTTATTTAATTCGTATTAAATAATTCATATTTATAAAAATGTTGTGTTAAATGGATTTTTATCGTCCGATTTAACGAAAGAAACTAAACTTTTAAAACACACTATTGTTTTCAATAGAGAGGTTTTTATCCAATAGTAGTGAATTTGCAACAACAAACTTTTTTTTAATTATTTTTAATTAATTGAATTTTTGGCTAACCATACAGCTGTTTCGAGTATTGCCAAATACCCATCATCAGTGGTCTTGGTATTATTTTTTATATTTAATAATTTGTAACTGATTTTTTATGACTGCAAGTACAAAGGGTTGAACTCGTACCCTGCCAAATTTCAAGTTCAGAGTCAGTGTTCATTGAACAAATGGCTCAAAACCGTACTTCACTTGTATGTTCGAATTTGGAGTTTTGTTAATTTGCTGTGAAAGTTCATTAACAAATTAACTAAAATCCTAAACCAACTATAGAATAATTAATTAATTATAGTTATTTTTTATAATTGTTAAATTTCAATTAACAATTTTTGTAAAAATGTTTATAAACAAATTCTAAATGTTGCGTATGCAGTATCGATATATACATATATTATAATATATTTTACTTATGGTGTATAATTCATTTTTAGGCAATAAATTAATATGAATTATAAAAAAAAATTGTTGTATTTTTTTGCATTATATTTTCTATATACATTAAATCATTCAAATTTCGCATGAATAAATTTAAATACAAATTTTTGTTTAACAAATTTAATACAACACTTTTGTGCAATAAAAAATAAATTGAATTTATATTTTTATGCATAGAAGAAAATTTAAATTAATTAAATGCAGTTTTTGCTGAAAATGTAATACAAATTTTTTTAATTAATTTTTTTTATAAATTTAATATTTTTTTTTTGCGACTGCATTGCAACGCATATTTAATAAAATTTTATGCCTGCAGGCCGTGTTTACAATTGTTGCCCATAAACAATAAAATTCAAAATTATGACTGATAAATTCACATGCGGAAAAAACATATATACAAGTGCACGTAGGTATGTATGTGAGTAGATGTTCTGGAATAAATTGTTACAAACGAATCCAATTTAAATGATAATGTGGCCAAAATCATGAGTATGACGCCGGTCGGAGGACAATTGAATATGAATTCGCGCATAAAAGCGAATTATTTGCTTAATTTTTTATATTTATCCTTGCAACATTTTCTTTTTTATTATTATTTCATAATAATTTTTTATTATTTTTGCACATTTGCATTCATATAATGCACTTTAACATGCACATAAACACACACGCACACACGCACACACTAATTTTACAAACACATTAACGTATCCTTACACAATTCCAACACCGCACAACTGACAGGCCGGATGTCCGCTTGCGGACAATGGTCTTTGGCCATCGTCATGTGCCAAAGCTGCAGCGGCTGCTTCCATTTCCGCCTTGTATTCCGGTCCCTGCAAAGCCGGACACACCGGCATCATAATAATGCGTGGATCGGGCTTTTCGGACGGAGTTGCAACTGTAGCAGGTGCAACTGCCGCAGCCGAACTGACATTGGAGGCTGAAACGGTTGTTGCAGTTGACGAGCTCGCCACCTTACTCTGCACCAGCGAAGTACTTACACGTTTCTCGGTCGTCTTCTGCACCTGCTCCTGTTGAACTGTTTCGCGGGTGGAGCGGCGTTCATTACCGCCAATGGCATGACTGTGAGTCCAATAGAAATTGGCTGGACTATGTGGCTCTGTTTCGTTACGTTACGTTTAATTGCATTGTTGTTGCATTGTTCGTTGTTTTCATTCAAGATTTTTTTTAATATTCGATTTTATTTGCGGTTGGCGACGGAAGTTGAAAATTTTATGAACCACAAAAGCAAATCTCGTTAGTAAATAATTTAATATTAATGCCAATATTATTATTTCTTTATTATTATGCACCTACAGTGGTAGCACCTAATTAGTAACTGCCTACCAATAATAATAGCTTCGTATATACAATTTAATGCAAATTTATATTTGGTATTTTAGTACTCATTACATGTGTATGTATAGTATGTAAATATATAAGTGCATTTAGTACTTCAGAAAATTTTGGTTGATAAATGAATGAGATAATGTTTCAATGTAAAGTGGAAGTATATTATATAGTATTTTCATATTTAGTTGTGTTAGTAATTTGTACTAAATTAGTACTAAAAGTTGTGATTAGTACTAAAATTTTAGTACCTTAAGTAGTTGTTTCACTTACGTTATGAGACGTTCGCAATCATTGCAAATGTTTTGACCTGTTGGCAATCCACCAGTGCTTGGAGGCTTTGGTGTATTTATTGGGGCACTAACATGTCTGGTAGCTGAAGGTTGATTGTAATGTTGTTGTTGTTGTTGTGGTGGTGGTGGTTGTTGATAATGTTGTGGTGGTGTTTGTTGTTGTTGTGGTTCTTGGTACTGATGATTGTTGAAAACTGTGTTCCGTTCAGTTTATTTAAGTGTTAAGTGTTCATTGTTTGTTGTTTGTTGATGTTTTGTTAATGAAATTTTTTAAATAATGAAAACATGAAACAATAAAGAAAGAAAAGGTTAAATTTCAACAAAACAAAAAACATATTAAGAAAATTAGAGATATTCTAAATTAATAATATAAGCGCTTTTGTTGCTATTACTCTAACTTTTATAACAAAAACTTGAAATTTTATTAAAAAAGAGTTAACCATTCATTAGCTTTACAGAAAAAATTGATAAATTGAAAATATTTTAATAAGAAACACAAAAGATATTTCTGTTTGTGACTAGAAGTCTGCATTATAATAATCTAATTATTAATTTAGGAGTACCGATTCAATGTAAAACAGTATAAAAAAATAATAATTTTATTGGAATAAAAAATGGAATCGAACCGATATATATTTTTTTTTTGGAACCACTGCCAAATTTTTATTAGTTAATAATTTATTTAAGATATAATATTTGAAGAGGTGCTATATTGATTAGCCGATATGTTGTTTGCTATTGAAATAACACCATTCACTGAAAACCCGACAAAACTGTTGTTTTTCCGGAAACGAAAACCGGAAACAATTTAACTGGAAACGATTTAACAACTGATCAATTTCTATTAATTAATTACTGAATTAAAAAATAATTGCGTAAAAATGTGAAATGTGAATTACCAGAAAATTTAAAGAACACTATGTTTTTATGGAAGAAAAAACCGGTACTTAGCCGATATATTTTTTTAATAAATAACAAAAATTTCAATTCAAAGCTCTGAGAAATTTTTTTAAAGAATGTAGATTAACCGAGCTAATGTTAGCTATATACCAATAACTCACTAAAAATTACTTTAAAATTTATCAGTACTCTAAGATGTTCATTCGGTGGAGACTCGATATTTCACACCTAATGACCATGTCAAATTATTATAAGGGAATTCAAATTTTATTAAAATTTAAATCATAGCTGTGTTCCATTTGTATTGACTTTTGATTACAAGTATTCATTATATATAATAAAATTTTTTATTTCAATCTTTTCTATATCTAAATCTGTTATTAGTATAAATAGTCATGTCTTATTGTTATATCAATATTTCATTTACAAAGAATTCTTAAAATCATCACAATCATTAACTATTTTGCCCTGTTAAGATCAACTTCTCGTAACTATTTTTAAAAATATGTTTCATGACCTCTAAAAATATCACTATCGTAGTATTTACTAAACTCTAAAGTATAGCTTATAAATTCATTTTCCATATCTGCTTATATCTGTTATATATTATCATTCACATTCAAACATGTAACAGTTGCGACATTTCAAGGTCTTTTCCCTGCTTTTTAAAAACTCTTACATGTTCTACATACACATTTATTTTATAAGCTATTTATACTTAGAATTGTTCAAATTATTTATCTAAATATACTAGTTGGCAAATGCTCAAATAATTTCCTCTTAATCGCTGCAATAATTCTTAATATAGCGTAAAATACCTAAGCGATAAAAATGTCTAAATTAATCTCCTAGCACATCTACTTGAAATATGTTATTGCCACCATTCAACGCAAAGAGTAATTCGGCCAAAACGAGATAGTGTTCGATATTACCTGGTGTAGACTGTCCAGTCTCCTCTTCACGTAAGAATTTCAAGACTTCAGATTTATCGGCTTGATATTCCTTTTCGTTTTTCTTGAAGTTCACACTGAAAATAAATTAATTTATAGGTAAGAGTATGGTATACGGCACAAGAGAGAGAGTATTAAAAGATTTAAATACGTAAGTAAAATAGTGTTGCATACTTCTAAGCGTCTAGCTGAATAGCATAATCCAATGCGCAAAAAAGTAGGCAACAGTAAATTAATGTGTGATTTACAGAAGGATATTAGCAGAACTATTTACACAAATTCACTCTTCTTGCATACCTTAAGGGTTAAACTGTGTAATGTGTTACTTATAAAAGTATGCAAGGAAAAAATAATTAATCAAGTTTTAAAAATCTTAATGAACTTAATTTAGTTCAATGTTCTTTAGTTTCCTCTATAGACTTTTCTACTGCATATTTGTTCTTTAGCAAATATGATATGTTATGACTTTAAAAGCAAAAAAATGAATTTAAAATAAATATGCTTTTAATTAGGACATATAACACTAACACAAATTTTACTCGAACTGTAAACATGAATCACAGAAGTAAAGAAAAACAATATTAAAACTAATTTAAAATAGTGCGTAGATAAAAAGTTCCCTCAAGAAATTAAGTTAAAAGTGTGCACTTTTTCTGGTTTCGTACGCGCAGCTACATTTGAACTTTTCAACTTTATAAGTATTTACTCAAAACTTGGACTAGTTCAGTGGCGTTTCGAATGGAAGTACGCAAGTAAGGAAACTGTTTTCATTGTGGGAACATTAAAAAAATTGCACTAAATTGTTCCGCTACAAGTTTGCCACATGACTCCAGTCGTTTAGGGCTAAAACAGGGCAGAACGAGTGAATTTTATTGTATTCCTAGGGCATTTTAAAAGTTGTGAAAATGTAAATAAAAATGAAAACAAAAATGTGGACTTAAAAAGCAAAAAAAAAAAAAAAAAAAATGTTGCTTTGTTTTGTTTACAGTTGTTTTCTTTTATTTTACTTTGAAACAATGAAAAACCGCTGGAATTTTTTTAAAAAATATTGTGAAAAAGCTACTCTTCTATTTGCTGCTATTGTTATGTTCGTTGTTTCAACTTTTATTTATTTTTACTTTATATATTTTGAGTTACTGTGCAGTTTTTGTAGCAGCATTCGGTGTCGTAGTTGTGTGAAATGCTTAAAAGTAAATGTTTTCATTCTCACTTACCCAAGGACACCGCCAGCCAAAACTTCAGCCTGAGCCGAAAGTGTTTCCGCAATAGATTCATCGCTGTAAATGCCAACTGGGGTGTTGTATTGTTTATTGACAATGCTCTTAACGCTGCCATCACCGCCGTTGACCTAAAATAACCAAATGGAATAGGTTTGTACTTGCAAAGTTTGTTAGGCAAAAACAGAATGTAAAATATGCAAAACGCAATATGGAATTCTGAGAAGAAAAAAAAATTATTTATAAAAATTGTACAAGTGTGAATTGACTCGATGCAGTGGTCAAATGTAATTTTATTCAATTAGGATTTCAACGGGCAAGTGGCAAAGAAATGTAATTATAAAATAAAATTAAATTAAATGCAAAAGTTTTCACATTATCTGAAATGGAAATAAAATAGAAATTATCTCTCTGGAATACTCTAACTGTAGACCTTGGCTTACATTTAAACTCAGTTCTATATACTACAAAGTGTATATATGAATTATGCAGTAAATAAGATTAATTTATTAAGTTAAGAATTTATTTATTAATAAAAACTGAAGTATATTAATGTATAGGCTTTCTTAGCAAACCAAGCAAAAATATTCAAACATCATATTGTGCTCGAACACCTGCTGTCATACGCATTGGTATATGTCCGACTATTCGACTAACTAAAACAGCTTCATTCGAATAGCTCGAACATTAAAAAAGTATGAACGAAATGTTCGAATTCGGATGCAAGTGAGCAGTTTAAACATCGAAATGTTCGAACACTTTTCAACAGAATACTAAAAAAAATGATTTAACTCCTTAAAAGTTTATATGAATTCCTTCATAACTAATAAATAATATATCATAAATGTTCACTTCATCCTCTTGACCTGTTCTAACGGCGACTTCAATCACTGATTGTTTTAATTTTTTTTCACGCGGGTGCTGCCAGAATGCTTATACACTTTAAGGCACTAATCTTGAAAATAAACCCGCACCAAAACTACAAAAAAAAAACTAATAACTATAATTAACTGATGTAATGGAAATTATTGCTATTATAGTAACCCCAATACAAAAGATATTACAAAAGACATAGGTATATAGGCAAAGGGCCCAATACCATTAGGAAAATTATCTTATCTTCGCCGCACCTTATAGGAGTATTTATGGTTTCTGATAGGAACGTCACGTTTTTTTATGACACCAATGACTAGATATGCCAATTTTTCAAAGTAAACTTTTTCCGAAAACTTGGCCTATGTTATTATATGGAGAGTATTCGAAAGTGAATAAAAGAAGTTCAAGTGTGTCATTCGTGGCCTCATACTAAAAGCATCTACAAAAGCTATTAATTAGCTTACGAGGGGAAACTTAATCTTACCACGTGCGAATATACAAGTATTAAACAATGTGGTATTAGGCCTTACCTTACCATCTTAGCTGCCTTATGACTGGCTTGAACTTCAGTATGGAAAATATTACAATAGTCCGGTGTTCTGAACTTAAAGAGCTAGTATGCAAGGAACGCCCAAGCGTATGCAAGGAACAGACACTACCCAAGCATTTATTTTCTAGCCATCCGTATAAATATGGACTGTCTCTTCACTTTTGACTAGACGAAATTCCTTCTTTCTTAAACGAAATAAGTTTTTGTATCTCTTAAAGAACACTGTCATTAGAATAATGTGAGAGATATATGTTAAAACGACTGTGAGCCGTTTCACAATTTTTAAGTGTCTCTAAATCAAATGCTCCCATAATTTAGTGGACTAAGTTTGAACACAGACATACTAGCAGTTCTAATGACAAACATTTTTATTGAAATAAATTCCAGAATTTTGTATAAAGTCTTCGTCGGTATATTTCTGATACCCTACTTTACAACAATACCGACAAATCTTTGTGCATTACTAATACGTTTGGTATGCTACTATCCTTATCCAGAGCTTTGCCACTAAACAAGTGATCTAAAAAAATGGATTATTCTGATTGCAGCTGTGTATTGGCATCGGTTTTCAAGATTATTGATTAAAGCAAAAAAAAATAAATTAGGAAAATATAATTTCAATTATTAAATAGTGTATTTTTTTATTCAAGAACTGCACGTCCCATGACAAGAAATCCATTTTGGATAAGAAAAGGGTGATAGCGAAGGTAGTAATGGATTTTAATAAATATTTACCTACACTTCGTACAACTTTTTCCACTGCACTGTATTCCAAAATTGTTTGGTTCTCAAGATATTGAATTCACAATTGTATGTGTTTTACATTAATTTCGATCGGAAGAAATTACACATGCCATCTAGCTTACTTTTGAAGAAGTGTAAATAAGAAGTTGGACAAGTATATTGTCAACGAATAATACTTATCTAAATATCTACTTATTATTTGTAAGCACTTTTATAGAATACAATTTTTAATTTTATTGAATAAACGACGATTAATATGTTATAATAGTGACCGTTAGTTGTTATTGTCCTGTGACATCTAACGCTAAAGTTCGGTTTTTAGAACACTACGGTTTATTTGCATACAGCGTAGGTAAAAAATTAGTCGAAGTCTTGAAATAAACCAATGCCCTTTATCCAATCGTTAAGTTAGGATAATGAAGTCAGTAAAATCAGGATAGTGGTAAATATATTTATAATGACGGTATTGCCCTCGGGAGACTAATAGTAATCTAGTATATATACACCTTGGAAGGAACAGGGGCTATTCGAACAGGGCTAATTTATTTTGTTAAATAAATACAACTAAATATAAATATAGTCTTTCGATTTATTTCAAAGAGACTTTAGCTTCTAAACAATACCATTAAATAACGGCAAGATCACGTGAATAACAAAAAAGAAGAAATAACTAAATATATTATTTTAAAAAGGATTTATCTAAAATCCTATTTTTAATCTATTTTTAGCAAAGTTTAGGTATCAACTTCATAAATATTTGAATCCTTTCAAAAACTCTCCATCACAATTTTGTTTCTTTTAGGATTGAGCCCAAATCATATCATAGAGACTCGTTAAATATGATATTGTTTATTCTATTATAGACCGGCAGACATAACAATTAAGTTCAAAATATGCCTACATCCTCTGCTGGATTCTGGTATATTTTATATTCATCACTCATTTTGACAGTTTTCAAACAATGAATGCAAATGCTGTCAAATTTAAGTTTAAACCTCACCAGACAGCAACAGAAACACATATATTTCAATCATTCGTCATCATATAAGACACATTCATCAGTACACAAAGTTGGGTTTATAAACATAAAATATTCCCAAATATTTCTAAGAAGGATGGGCTCATTTCCCTAAGAATTAAATGTTCATTTAAGCAAATCCTGGTAAAGACTTAATGCCACACTCTATGAAGGATTTCTGACACTTTATAAAATCAACAAAAATATCATTAAGGATATGCTTTGATATGTCGAAAATTAAACACAAAACTGTTACCGAAAAGTCGTCCTTTTTCTGAATAAGGACAAAATTGGAAAAAAGAGGTTTGCTTTGTTTGCATTTGGTAAACTTACAAATGGACGCGCTGCATTGTTGTAGCCACAGCCAATGTGTTGGGATTCCTGTTGTTTGTGAGCTAGAGAAGTTTTCGTCACTGTCTGTAAATATGGTGAATTTTGGTTTGGTTGTGGTACATGACCGGTTGGAGTGACATGTGGACGCCATGTCGAGCCGCCCCTGTAAGGCAACAAAATTATTGCACTATTCAACTTTTATGCTCTGTGCTCATATACTTGCCTTTGAATTGTAACCACAAAATTATTGCCTGAACGCACGACAATATCCTGAGCGTCCTTGTGACGTAGATTGAAAACATCGACGTCATTTATTTTAAGAACAGCATCGCCAGGCAGCAAACCGGCCTGTTCAGCCAAACTTCCGCCATTAACCTGTAAGTAAAAAATAATAATAAAATTAAATTACATTTCATGTGAGTTTTTATGATTATTATTTTGCATTTAATATCGATACTTTTTATCTATGAGCTCATACAACAACAACAATGCGATTTATAACAAACTTACGCAAAACATTAATTAAATTTTATTAAACAATTAATTTGTTGCAATTACAACTCAATAACATTTGGCCATAAATCAAAGTAGTAAAAACTGCCTCAGGACAAATCGACAAACCGAAAAACAATGGCAATATTTTTGTAGTCTGCATTTTACATTTGCAATTCATGTTACTCATACTCATGGGCACCAACTCCAACTCCGACTTCGACTCAGACTACACATCCACATCCCGAGCTGGTACTCAACTACTACTGAACCCCACACTCAAAGTTACGTCGGAGTCACGCAAATAAGCCGCCAGTTTTAAATAGGAAAAAATGTCTATTGATTTCATTACTTTTACCAAATGTGGCCTGCAATGACCATTGCAATTGTCTAACCAATTGTGGTCTGGCCATAAAATACGAGTACACTGCCACAACAAATCCTCGACAGCTCTTATGGTTACTACTATTTGTACGGCAATCGTTGGACAAATAATCTACTAAATTTATTATTATGCGCTGGCAAAATTATGAATCAACAACAAAAGCAAAGCAACCAAAGCAACCGAAGCAACAAAAGCGACAACAAACAGACATTGAACAGACAGACGAACACACAGACGAGCAGACGGACAATGAGCCAGACAATCAGATTAAAAAGCAACAAGAGGCATTGTTTGCTCCGGAGACAAATTTTTGAATTAAGACAAATCAGTGAAATGCAAAGGAAAATTCGTAATCGAAAGTGCACTTTACAATGGAAGGGTTTTATGGATTAAGTCCCTCTTAAGTGGGTTTTCACATGCAAATGAAATATTTTGTTTAAAAGGTTTGAAGTCTTTTAATAAATTTAGTCTCAGCTTACTTTTAAAGAAGTGAAGAAGAAGTTGGAGAAGTGTATATATTGCGAATAATATTTATCTAATTATCTACTAATTATTCACAATCGCTTTTATAGAGTACATGCTTCGAAAATGGGTTTCATAAACTAATAAAATATTTTCCTTTAAAGGTTCGACGTCTGTTAGTAAATTAAGTCTCAGCTTATTTTTAAAGAAGTGTAGTTGTGAAGAAGAAGTTGAAAAAGTGTATTTTCTATGAAAAATATTTATCTAAATCTCTACTAATTAGTCGTAAGTGCTTTTGCAGAGTATATCCGTTTAAAGTGGGTTACATATACCCATGAGATATTATGTTTGATTGATTTGAAAAGTCTTAATACACAATAATGCGTCTGAGTTCAGAAGTATGTTACCTATAATATGATGTTTGTCTAATTCTGTACTTATTATTCCTAAGAGAACAACCTCTTGATTATTTACGTTGATGGTTTACGTTGATACGAAAAAAAAAAAAAAATTGTTTTTTCAACCTTGAAGTTGCTTGGATATAATATTTTAGAATGGGTCCTGAATATCATTTATAACATAGTACATTGAGAAAAGAAGAACAACTAACAGAATCTATCATTATACTCCAAATCAGCATCAGAAGCAGCAACTGGTGCTATCAGAATTTGAGTTCTGTATTTAAGCTAAGTACACAGCACCTGGTAAAAACTTCCCTAATAGAACAAAAACTCCAATCATCAACTGGGAAGGTTCTGGTCCTTATATTATGGAATATGTATTGATAACTACTAACTATTAATTAATACTTTAAGAGAAGAAGAATGATCAACAGGGAATACTAGATGGCATTATTAGTTTGTTTGAAGAAAGCAAAGTCGAAAAAACCACCTCAACTGATGAAAACATGTATTATGAGAATATTTGCCGAAATTAATTTTGTATTACTTTCCCATCCATTGTATTTAAAAATGAATGCTTAAATAAAATGAATATTTTAGGAAAGAAAATTTGTATCCAATAATGAGTGGTACACGTAACTATAATCTATTTTGAATTTTGAGATAAATCATTCTCATCAAACAGTTTAGAAATGTTTGAGCATATGTTTGAAAACATATATCATATATTCTTCAAAGGAACTTATTTTCGTAAAAAAACGTGCTGATATGTTTTTGCAATTATTTTACAGAAGTTTTATTACATTGACTTTGAATAAAAGAGTACCAAAGGATTCATAGCATTACATATATTATATATTAAGAACGTAGATGATTTTTACTTACTGTTTTTAAGTTCAGTAAAAAAGATATCGACATATTAAGAGGAACAGCAGAAGATAATTCGAGAATATATAGTGAATTAGCAATAGTTGTCAAATTACAGATAAATTAAGCAAAAAAAAAAATTATTTTATTTAAATTCTTTATATCATTTTATTTTATTTCATTATATTATTTTTATTTTAGTTTATTTCTCTTTATTATATTTTGTTTTATTTTATTTTTTTATATATAATTTTATTTTATTTCATTACATTATTATTTATTTTATTTTTTTATTATATTTTATTTATCACATTTTTAGTTTTATTACATTTTATATTATTTAATTTTATTGAATTTTATATTATTTTTTTTTTATTTTATTTTAGCACATTTCACTTTATTTTATTTAATTTTGTTAAATTAAATTAAATTTAATTTAATTTTATTTTATTTAATTTAACTTTATTATATTATTATATATTTATTTCGTTTTTATTTTATTTTATTTTATTTTATTTTATTTTATTTTATTTTATTTTATCTTATTTTATTTTATTTTGATTTATCGCATTTTATTTTATTTTATTTTATTTTATTTTATTTTATTTTATTTTATTTTATTTTATTTCATTTCACTTAATTATATTTCGTTTTATTTTATTAATTAAAATCAAAAAGTTATGCTATTGTTGTCGACTTTAACGTAACTACTAGCCCTAAACTACTAGCCCTAAATTTAAGTAATCTATAAATAAGAAATAATTTGTCATAACTAATTATATTGGTATTAATTTGCTTTAACTTTTTAAAAAAAATGAACTTGGCAAATCTTACAATTAAAGAAGCATTTGTGCTTGCAATTTATAATCTTTCAAATCGTTTACAATAATTTCGTTTAATATTTTGACACTTAAATTTTTTTGCACCGCAGGGCAAAAAGTTATTAAATTGTTGTCAAAGCAGACTTTGACCACCCAAGACCTTAACTCTTTGGAATGATTCATTAACTCAAAAGCGTTTCCTGCCATATCGTGTATCATGCACTGGACTTATATGCTGCGCTGCCAGTAGTAAAGCAACTAAGTTGCGCTGTTTTATAGCAACAAACCGTAGCATGTTGTAAGCAACATGTTGCTTAGTCTTTTTCAATTAGCGTAAAGCAAATTAAATGAGCTGCTGTAATTAATTTATATTTCTTTCTTTTCTATTTTAATATCGTTTTTCTTATTATTAGCAAAAACAAAAAAAATAAACATCAGAAAAGGAAACTATTAAGTTTAATTACTGCTCTGCATGTCTAACATTATTATATTTATTCTGCTGATTAGGGAAAACCATGAAAAGTTGCCCAGGCAAATTTGAACTAATCTTACGAGGGTTTTATCACTAATATTTCTGTTAATATTAGAACATATGTTGAACAATTTATTGTAATTAATTGAATGGAATTTTCGTGTGTGTTTACCGGGCCTCGTTCTAATCACACACGGCTTGTTTTCGTAAATATTATTATCAAAATAGGCTTAAAGGATTTTGTCACAAACAAAAACACTCCACACTGTCGTCTGCTCAGCTGTTATTGTTAGGCCAACTTGCCAACTTACCAACTTGAAGTTGTTGTTGAAGACACAAGCATATTTGCATAAATTTATGGGGGAAATTTAAATTTGTTTTCAAATACAGACACAGCATAGCAGCAACAAATTACACATACGCACAACATACGCACACACATGTCAACAAGATTTCAACGATTTTTGGGACAGAAAATGTTAAGCACTATGACAGGCAAACTGAAGAAAACTGTAGCCACTAATCTTATGCCATGGACGAATGAACGAATGGACGAAATACTGAAACAATAGAATAATAATTTCGTTAGATGAAGATGTGAAGTGGAAATTGCGTGTGCGTAGTTGTGTGAGTACTGCATGTGAGTACTAACGCAAGGAAGGCTACTCTGTCCAAAGGTGTTTGTTATGTTAAAAGGTTTTCGTACATGTGTATGTTCGTACAAAAATGGTGGTATGTGTAAAAGGTGGGTGGAAGTGTTGGGTTTATTTATTAGTTTTGCATACAAACGTGGTAAAGAGGTTATTTTCACTTTGCTGCTGCTGCTACTGCTACTGTTGCTTAGTGTGTATGTATATGTTTTGCTATTTTATCAGTGTTGCCGCTGTTTATAGTGTCTGTCGGTAACAGCATTTCAGTTACTGCTACTCTGGCTGCTGCTGTTCTGCTATACTGCTGTTGTTACACTGTAAACACGTCGGTATAAGTTTTGAACGATATGCATATTTCTCCAGAGTATTGTGTGTGTTTTTGCTATACAAAATCCATGTTAAAATACTTGCTTCTAAGGTGCATGCGTCTGTGCGTTGGATCCACGTCTACGTATGTATGTGTTGACCTCCTGTTAATAATAACGCAAATGATGATTTACTGCGGCAAATGTGGTAGAAAATTTATTTAAGGATTGTGTGACTTCTGGCATACGAGGCGGTCGGGCTGAGTGAGTTATTAAAGTAACAAACCAGAAAACACACATTTATTTGCCCGATTCCTTTATTTATGGGCCAACCAACAACCAACAACCTGCCTGCTTGCCTTATAGAGTTGTGTGCTGTTGTGTGTTTTGAGGTTGAAAACTTCATGAATATGTTTATTAATATTTATATTTAAAAATTATTTTGTTATGATACTGACGGCAGCTCACAAAAACACAGAATCACAGAAACACAACAATTAAGTAATTTTGTTATTTTGGCTTTAATTAAACACATTTTGCAAATATTAGCTTTGGTACAACAGGGCGTATTCGTAATGCTATTATTATTATTATTAGGATTACGGTGTCATGGTTACTTAATTACTTAATTCTGAATAATTTAATATTTTATTCATATTTGTGTTTAAATTAAATAAATAAATTAGCTGGTCTATTTTGTAGAATTTAATGATACTTATATATTTTTATTTAATATTTTATTTAATATTAGTGGTTAATATACGTGCTGACTGTGTACTAACCGAAGAAATAGAGAAGTTATTGGCACATAAACATTTGATTTTATACTAATAAAAACTATAATATTCATAATAATTCGGAGTATACTAAAAAAACCATCATTAAAAAGCGTATTAATTAAACTAGTAACATAATATCATGTTAGTTTCGTTACAAGAAAAACCTTTAATGGTGTAAATTGAGGTGGCCCGGAAAAAATTTTTATCTGATTAGATCAAATTTATCATTTTCTAGTAAAAAAGTTTAAAAGAAGATTGAAATTAACGCGTACCAGTCTTTGAAAATAAAAATCTTTGGTGTAGATTCCACGCAACAACAGCAAACACCGCAATTTTAAAGATATTTCTTTTTACTGAAATATATATTGATAATATAT
The DNA here is from genome assembly GCF_002237135.1 of Teleopsis dalmanni. Classification (NCBI taxonomy): domain Eukaryota; kingdom Metazoa; phylum Arthropoda; class Insecta; order Diptera; family Diopsidae; genus Teleopsis; species Teleopsis dalmanni. Next base: position 88,448,482 of record NC_051847.1, on the reverse strand, counting down.
AACTCTAAATTTTTTTGTTTAAAAAGTTGTTATTTTCAAACGTCTCTATTAAGGATGTTATTAAAAGAAACAATCCTCTTCTACTCTCCTTCCATCTACAACACGCTCATTACTTCTGGTTTTGATAGATCTAGATATGTTTATCAGTGGTGAAAAATTTCTTTATTTATTCCTAAAGGATGGTTTCAGTAGGTTAAAATATCAAATTGTGGCTGTCTATACTTTCCAGGTACTTTAAAAAAAAATAACATTTCTAAAAACCGACGGAAGCGGTAAATGTATTTGCACAATACGTTTTCTTAAAAAAAAATTATTTCAACCATTTAATCTGAAACTTAGAGACCTAATTTCTCACCACTTTTTTAATCATATGGACCTATATCTTAAAAATGATACGTTGATGTTACCCTAAACTGTGTCAATCAATGCTGGCTCTTCAGCAAAGATCAAAAATCTTAAGTGTTTTACCTGAAAATAGTCAAACCAAACAAAAAGTACTTACTAAATTTTGTGGTAATGCGCATTTTTGAAATGATTATATTATCATCAAACCCCTGCATTTTACAAAAGTATAACTATCTTGCTTATAACAGAAACCTCACAGACCATTTTTTCTTGTTGTTGCTTTTCTTAACGAGAATTAAAAGCATCAAAAGTCTAAGTCATTGACTTTAACAGTCTGAAAATTTCATCTCGTCTGAACGTATAGATTATCCCGGAACCATAGTTAAGTTTTTCCCTGAGAAGTCAAAGATAGCATTTCTGTTAGTATCAATTCAAGCTTATCTTATATAGGCTTGATATACAATTTGATGGTCACCAGATCTGAAGGTGTATCATTTCCGTTTTTGACACGATACTTTAGGTTAAAGTTACTCTAAAGTGCTAGTACGTCTGTTCAACTACAGTAATACATTTTTCCTTTAAAATACGAAACTAAGGCTCATGGTAGGTTATCCGATGAGCCAGATGGTTTGCGGATCTGTCTGAGAGATGTAATGTCATCTTCGCTCGAAAGCGGATGACATTAGCCCCATTCTGAGACTGTTCGGCCAATAGGAGACTGTTATGTCAAGTTTTCTTATCCTCGTCTGAAATTGGGATGTCTGCACCAGTTGATATGAAAGACTAAACGTGCTTCGAAATGTTTAAATCCTTTTTCGAATAGAATAATTCTTGGTTGGTTATGTTAAGTGTAAGAAGCAGGAAACGTTTTTTACGGACATATCTTATTGAGAACTAATAATATGTCTAATAATATTATTATTGAGAACTCAGACAGAAGGCTTTGTGTGATGATTTGCCAGAAAAGTATGCATGTGAAAATAGGAAATAGGTTTTTCGATAGGAAATAAGCATATTTAGAGGAGATGTCACTTTTAAAAAAGACAACTGTTTAAAAGCTAATGTATGAAAAAACTATATAATATATATGTGTATGAGTAGTTATATACTATTTAAAGAATGCATAATTTATATATAATTCAATATTTAATCAGTTCTTAGTAACACATAATTTCCTTCGTAAAAACGTATTTACTTTCATTCCTTTAGTGAATATATTTTATAAACGACTTCAGTTTTCTTTTTAAAGTAAAATAAATATACTTTGAGCATTTCAGCAAACAAAGTTACTCTAGTTACCTTCACTGCTAAAATTTTATAAACTAAATTTTATATAAATATTAAGCTAAACATGTCAAAGATAAAAACATAAATTTCCATTTGACTTTCAGGATACCGTAAAATATTTATTTACACATTTACATGTGTTTGATGCAATTTCTTTGAGTCCTGATGCTAAAGAGTCCTTCGTCAAGTTGAGTTGCTTCGTCCTTGCAAAATGCATTTGCTACACTTTAAGTGTAATTCAAAATTTACGAAAATCTGTCGAGCAACGAATCTGCCAGTACAAAATTTTAAATATTTGCATTAAATTTTAACAAAATTTCTCAT
>NC_051847.1:88433096-88446426 GCF_002237135.1 Teleopsis dalmanni | reverse complement strand
AGTCATGCCTTTCTTTGTTCTGTACACATTATTGTATTTTATTCTGTTATATGAGAATTCCACATACATTAAAATTTATTAATATGTAAAATTGCTCAATATTACTTGTAAGGCAGGCTGTCGTTAAGCAATTTTGGATTAATTGCACGTTCTTCACTTGTAACAGAAATTTTACAGAACAACAATTAAGGCTGTTGTTTTGCCTAATTTCATTTTATACGATTTTATATTAGATTCGGAAAACTTTTCTCAATTGGGCGTGTGCGTTAAATATCAAATGTCTTTGAAAACTTTTCATACACAGCGAAAAATATAGTGTAAGTTAATTAAAACCTACCATATTAGAGAAAAGCTAGAGAATTTTTAAGTTGGTAGCACTGTAACTCATCGTAAGTTAATGCTTAAGCAAGACATGACAATGATAGTATGACAAGGTATTATTTATCATAACCACTATTTTCATCGCAATTCATTATATAGAGTTTAACCATATATTAAGATACGAAAATTAGTTTATTATATATCAAAAAAAAAAAACAAAATATTGAACTAGATACTTGCATAAACTAAGAGAGTTTGTAAGAAATTGATTTGTATAGTGGATAAAGTGTTTACAGGGATGTTAGTATAATGACATGAGTAACTTAGTAACAAAGCAACAACGCAAAGTGACAACAACAAAATTCTTTCGATTACACATATTTTGTTGATGGCCCATTAAAAAATGATTATGTTACTCAATAAACTAGTCACTATAAACTTATAGTTCACGGAATTAACTGTTTGTTGCAGCAGTAATCAAATATATTTGCACATAATCTGTTGCAAACTGTAGTCCTGATATGTTCCAGAAAGGTCGAGTGTGACAGCTTTAGAGAGAAAATGTTTCTCTCACTGTATTCTCAAAAACTCAACATATTTAACAGATATACTAGATATACTAAAACAACACACCACAAAATTTCTTAAAGGCTTTCTTTAATACCCATGTAATAAAAGAGGTATAATATGCATGGTTGATACCATCATTTAAAAGAAAAATAGGGCTCAACTAAAATAACTGCATGAAAAAAAATAGACAAAAAGTTAGGACACAAATAGAGTAATAGCACGATTCGGTAACAATAGGTCAAGTTTTTAGGTCTTTAGTAGGTCTTTCTCAAAATAGTCTTATAATTTATTGAAAAAACGATTGAACCATATCTTAAAAGAATATATTAAAAATTTTAACACTTTATGACTTTATGAAGTAATTCATATCAACAAATACAAACTTCGGTCACTCATTTAGACATAAGACGAGAAACATGAAAGTTATACAAGGACATTTAACAGAATTATCATAAGATGATTTCAGGAAAGTATGCAATTAAATAAAAATAATTTAAGAACCAATACAGTAATTCACAGTAGGCTAAGCAAGACAGGACACAGTAGGCTATATTATCACCGTTCTATGTTTGAATTAATATAAATGGAAGTTACTGATTTTGTAGAAAAGAAAATGAGATCTGAAAACATGTATTGGTAGTTTGTACGGTACTGCTACATACTCGAAAGATTTTACAGAGAAGAAAATGAGATTTGAAAGCACGTACTGGCAGTTTGTCCAGCATTGCTGCATACTCGAAAGATATACCAGGGGGAATCTTATACTGGATGAAGAATTAAAATTCTGTAAAGTAGGTTCAATGTTACAATTTTTTAGGGAATCTGACATGTTAAAATATATTCTGAATCCATTAAGATGGCATGATAAATCTCTAGGTTGTGGTGCGGAATTTCTTAACTGAATAATAACCCTTATCTGTTAAATAAAAAATATCTGTAAATAAAGAATATGTATTGGGTTTGTAAATAAGTTTTTAACGTATAGAAAATTTCATAAAACATGTGGATTATATGCTTTATTTTCTTGATCTGCATAAAACTATCGCCTTGTCTTATTATTAACCCCTTTTTATTTGTCGGTACCTCTGTCTTTCTGATTGTGATTTTTTTTTACCTGTTTGTGCTTGTGGGTAAATGAGATTTTCACTCACATTCTCTGGAATGGTCTGGATTTGATCTGGAACACGAACATCAAATTACTAAGAAGTTTCTATATATTTTAGCTTTCATTCGGGCGGAGTGCCTTGTGTTCTATTAAAGTTGTTTAAAAGCACATGTCATTAGCCATGGTACTTTGCCTTATCCGCTCTTTCTATGATTTTCAATTTGAATCTCTTTCTGTTTGCCAGTTAACATGCAAGCTAGTCTTTCAGGACGTGTGCTAATCTAATAATGATGGTGGTGCCAATCTGCTTCATAGAAAGATGGTAGACATTTAGGCTCTTTATGTGAGTTCATGGTGATACCACAATAATAAATAAATAGTTGATGCCTTGTTTTTAGAAAACTTAAAAGACATTATTTTTTTAATGAAATAACCTGTTATAAATTTCTAAGATTGAGGAGATAATATTTATTTTTTAGGGACGCTGAATTTTTTTTGTGAGTACACCGAGATTATGCTTTGTATAAGATGATGTCTCTTATACAAAGTTTTCGGATGTATGCTTCATTGATATATATCCACTATTATATTTCAAATTGTAGTGCGGGAATTAACAAACTTTTCGAAAAAATCTTCAAATATTTTAGTGTCAAGTTAACTAATGTCAGACATAAATTAAATCATATAACTAATTTTAAAATATATATTCATATAAGCTGAGTTTATTTTTCTGCATAATTTTTTCACGTTTTAATTAAATTTTGCACTATGTACAAAGTGCTCCAACGCAAACCGGGCTGAATGTGTATATTTACTCCCTCAATTTATGTTAATTAAACTTTTGTACCAGCAGCCTGTGAGGATATGTACTATAAGTATGAATATGAATCTGCTGGTGTGTGCCTGATTGTGTGGCTTTAATAGCTTAATGTAGTTACTCCGGCATTTAGTGTCTTCTTGCATGGAGGCACACAACCGGCACACTTGTGCCCAGCCCACACATGCGAATGAGTGTACATTAAAAGCACAACCTTCAGCGGAATTGTTATTTCATGCTGTGCATATCCTTACAGTAGGAATCCAAAAAATTTTACCATAAAAAAGCACTTTGTGATGCGGTTGTGTGTACGAAAGTATCTAGAATGTGTTTGTGGATAGGTGCCAGGGGAAACAAGCACAACCTTGTAGCGTAGCAGGAAGCCTTTAATAAAAAAGAAAGCTCCAGGTTTAATACCTCTCGCAGACCAAAAACGCAGGACATAAAATCAGCAAGTGTTTCATGTCGTTCGTTCGCTTTCCTCACATTACTCTTTCAACTGATCACTCTTTTATCCATATTTAAGGACGGTTATATTTTTGGTATCCTTGTGAGCGCATGTTTTTTATGCGTTTGTTTAACAAATTTTTTAATTTTGCAAAAACAGTAAAAGTGCGAAAAAATAACATTGCAGTTTACGTGGTGCAGCCATATGTGCTCCTGTGTGCATTAGCTATCCCACCGCCGTTTCGCAGTTTATGGATGTAATACCATTTCTCACCTATGCCATTTTTTGGCGTTCCGTTGTTTGTTTATGGACGCATATTTTTGCATGAGAAAGTGTGACTTTGCTTTCAAGTTTGTGTCGGAGCATATTTTGATATTCTAAAAACTGGAGTTTATAGTAGGTATCTGTGGTAACAATAGTTTCAGAGAACGTGAATAGATGTGGCTGCGGTTTACTGATTCCACCTGAGTCCAAATATGGTTTAACATGTAAGAATGCGTGAAAAAACTGAAATAAAGAAATTTAATATTATTTATTGGTTAAAAATGTTTTTAATTCAATTTAGAAAAATTATTTTTATTTTAATTTAAGGCATTTAAAGAAAAATCAGTGCAGTTCTTAATCTCGGAGAGGGGTATAAAAAAAAAAATTGTTTTATAAATGACTTAACTAAGATTGTCCTTAGTCTTAAGAGACATAAGACAACCCTTTCAAGGTAGTATAAAAAGAAAGGCATATACCCTACTTAAGATCGTGTACTTTTTAATATACCAAAGTTCAAGTATTTTCGGGTATTAATTTCAAAATGCATCTTACCCTTGTTCTCAATGGTATCTCATCTAGAAGAAAAACAAAACATAATAAAGAAATATTATTTGTTGAACAATATTATGCATAAAAGGGTTAAATACTGTTCTACATTTTGCTTACTATTATTCCATTAAAATTAAGATATCCTTCGAAAAATACTAAAATTACAATTTAATACAATATTAATATCATATAATAATTTCTACAATAAATAGTCTCTAATTATCATGTACATTTTTTTTAACAAGTAAATTTATTTTTGCAGAGAAAATAATTAAAGTAGTTCAGAAAAAATGGCTCAACCACAACTGATGCAAATTAAACTATCCCGTTTCGATGCTCAACCATGGGGTTTCCGTTTACAGGGTGGCGTTGACTTTGCTGCTCCATTGCTAGTGCAAAAGGTAAGAGTCTATTTATGTTATAAATTATATTATACTATAAAAAAAACAAAAAATATGAAAATGAAGTACTTCGTGGCACAGTTTTCCCCTGAATATCAAGAGAATTATCTTGTAAGAGTTCGGAATCTTCAGATACCGAAATGTCTCTGGATTACTGAAGAATTTCTATTTTTATAATATAATAATAATAATAATTATATGAAAATGAAGTACTTCGTAGCAAAGTTTCCTCCTAAATATTAAGAGAATTATGTTGTAAGAGTCCGGAATCTTCAGATACCGAAATGTCTGGATTACTAAAGAATTTATATTTTTATTTATCACATAATAGACTATCATTTTTATATTAATTACTCATTATATAGCTATAAAATAATATATTTTATATTTCTAATATAATCTGTCTGTTTATATAAGCTATATGCTTCTCCAGTATTCTTGAAAATTAAAAGGATTTTCGAAAAAAAATTCGAAAATAAATTCAAAGAAACCAATTTGTGTTCCTATTATAATTGTCACGTTTTTCGCTTTTTCTGGTATATAGAAATTATAATAAAAACTGTATTCTAATATCGCGCCGTTTCGTCTCGAATCTGGAAAGGAACATTATTAAACATTTATTAAAAGAATACATGAGCATTCTGATCTTCTGATATTTATATTTTTAAGGCATTTATAATTATATTTCATATAACGTCCTAATGAAATATCTTTCAATTATTTGAAAGATTAGATTATTTAAACTTGAGTTAGAATTTAATGGAACTTAACAAAATTTTTGGTTACCCTTTCTAAAATTTTTCTTTAAACTATTTTGAAAGTCAATGGTCACTGCCATAACAATTTCATCATAGATAAGCTATGAAAGAGAGGAAATATGGCTCAAATTAATGATCACTTAATGATCTGTAGACCTATAGTCAAAACTAAATATTTTAAAGAAACAGTGGAGTAAAGGAGAGTCGAATTCATTTACAATCTGACACATCTGGCGAAGCTTAAATTTAAAAAATCACATAGACTTTCTTTTATATGTCATAAAGAAATTTTTGGTTATTATTCAGGTCGTATAAATGTACTATACCCGGTAGGGTAAAGTATCTCAAGAATACGAATTATATTCTATAAATATAAATAAATAAATAATGAAGTCAGCAGACACTTTTTATGTTCCTAAAGTGTCATTAACAATGTTATTACATTTGAATGACTAAATAGAGATGGATATTGGATTAGAGGGCCTAATTCCTCTATCACAATGGTATCACTACGTCCCAATTTACCTTAAGTATGTTGGTTTCCAAAACAAGAAAATAGTAGTATTTACTATCATTAAATATTAGTGAAATTGGTACAATAGGACTTTTATGACCGCAGTACCAGCTGTAAGGCGATTTCACGTCAATAATTTTGATATAAATAATATGTAATAGTATTTAATATTCATGTGAAATATATAATATTGAGTAATACGAATGGTAGAAGAATAATAAAATTCGTTGGCAATCAAATAGATATCGAAGACATCCATTACATTCTATTTAAATGTACTGGACAGGTTCTCCTAAGGTAGTTTTGAAGAATTATATGTATATATATATATGGAAGCGAACACTAGAGAAAGAACTCCAAGCAAGCGGAAAAATCTTTGGGTAAACTAAAACACTTGGAAAAAGTTCGTTATGGTTCAATGTTCCCCTGGGAACGTAATGGAATGAAGAAGAAGAAGATATAGGTAACATATTTAAAAACTTTATTCTAAATATATTGAAGGGAATAAAAAGCTTTTTCAGAAAAATGTTATAATTATGGTTTATTAATCATATCAAATTTAACAATATAAATGTCTATCGCATGTCAATCAGATAGAAATTTTTAAATATCCTTTGACGTTTGAATTATTATTGCTTTTAGAAAAAATATTTTGAGAGATTGCTACATTGCATTAATAAATAATACGTTTTCTATGTAGTCCCAAAGAATTCTAACATAAAATTCAAATATTTTTTTTTTCATATACATTGTGCAAAAATCTTCAAATAACTGAAATAAAAATAGCAGGAAAAAAGTATTTTATGATATTCAAGTTTATGATAAAGCATTTCAAATTTTGAAAAAATATATTTTTGCGCACGGCACACTTTCGTTATATATAGTCCAGACTGGATAGTAATTTATAGTTCGGTAAATTATATATTATCTCTAAATCTCTAAAATTATTTACTGAAAAAAAATATATTTTTGCAAGCCGCCTAAGAACAAATCACATTCAGTCAAGACATAATTCTCATGCCAAATGTCAACGATAAAACATTCTGACTTTTGTTTTCAAATTCTAACAAGATTCACATGCTTCAAACAAAAGTAAAAATAAAATATTATAATATAATATTATTTATATTAAATAACGCCTACATGTATAAAAAATCTTTTAATTGTTTTTGTTATGTGCGTTCCTAGAATGTTCCAAACACAGAGGCATTCCATATACATATGGCATATTACGAGTATATTATAAAATAAATTACGATAGTTTGAATTTTTATCGCTTTCAACTGTAAACATTTTATATTAATTATTTAAAAAAAAAATAAATAAATAAAGAAATATGTTTATTACCACACGTACTGTAACATTCATTTAAAGTTTCTTTAAATTTCAAGTGAATCACGGCTTTTCACTGTGTCCATCATGCAAATTGTTGATGGTCATCAACTAAAAACTAAAACCTCCAGTCAGTAAGGCAGCGATGCCGGAGCATTAATTCCATAATGTACGGGTATGAATACATGAAATCGGAAATGCTGACTCACCTCATATCGAAGCACATTTTTTATATTTAAATATATTTTTTTCTGAAAATTATTTTAAAAAAACTTGTATGCAAATTTATTCGGAAACTTATCTCAAATTGACTTTTAGAAAGTAAATAAAATATGAGCCTTCAATTAATTCTCCTACAATCTGTTGTGTCAACACTTTGATGTGAGATGGAATGCAAGTTATTAATATATATATAAACATACATATATTTAAAGTAATTAATATATAGTATTAAATTAGCATATAGTTTTCGCAAACATTAAGGCACTTGAGTTATTTATTTAATTATTTTGGTTAATATAAATATTTACAAGAGAATTCATCTATATTGTATGAAAGCACTTAATAGATTGTTTATGAACTATAAACTCTTATTTATTATTAAAGTTAGCTATTTTGTATGAATTTATTATTTAAAAAAAAAACTTAGTTTAATATTCCTTTAATTTCTATTATAATTATATATTTACAATTAATTAAATACGCATACATTACTTCTCAGAAATTATAGATATGAAATACTTCATTTATATTCGTAATAAAATAGAATATCTGGCTTACATACTCCTCCTCCTCCACTGCGAATGTATCATATACTTTAAATTAAATTTAATTGCACATGCATATATATATATATATATATAAGCTTATGCATTCATACAATACAGTATAATCTTTAACAAAATGGTTTTCTAATAAAATCGCATATAGATAAATATGTTTAAAATAATAAAAATGTAATTCAGCGCCTAACAAAATATTTGATTGAAGTTGAAATGAGTAAAATTCTGTAAGCCATTGAAATATTGACTGAGCAAATTAAAATAATAATACAACAAAATCGATGTAATCCGAGTATATACAGCTCCACAGATTAAAAGGGCTATAAAATTGGCAAACCACATATGTCAGCACTAATTAGTCCAGAGATAAATTGAACAATACAGCCGCAATTTATGCTTGCAGTTGCAATGCTAGTGCCAGTGCCAGTGCCAGTGCCAGCACCAGTTCGGTCCAGCCACAACTACGTTAATCCTGTCATGGCGCTGGCTACGAACTGCATCAGAATGATAAACCAAAAATAAATATGCTTGTGTATATAAATATATAAATTTTTTTAAATGTTTAATATCGATAACGTAGATTTTTTAATATGGAATTATGGTTAAATTGATATATTTGTTGCATCAACGGATAAAATGCATATTTATTTTACTCACAACCAATTAATATACATATTTTAACATTTTTGTTTCGCAAATGAAGCCTTTTTACCTTAAAAGTAATTTAGTATTTATTCTCATTTAATTTTTATAAATTTATCTTAATTCGAATTGCACTTTGATGATGTCTGGATACATTGTTAAAGTTATTAATGAACATCATTTTCATTGTAGTTTATTTATTTTCTTAATTTCATATACGAGTATATTCGATTAATTTATTAAATTGATTGAACGTTTTTTGCAGGTCACATCACTATCTCATATATTCCCGAATATCCAGTAGCAGTAATCGATTAATTTGAATCATAGTTTATAGTGCTGTGATTCGAGTCCTGTTGGATAAAAGATTTTATATGATTGTTGTTAACTTTTATACTAAGTTAATACTTTTTTATAATAGCGGGGTTTTTTCTTAACAAATTCATATTTTCTATTTAAACCAAATTGCACCAAATTGCAACCAATTAAACCAAATTTTGTATTTAAACCAAATTGCACTAACTGTACTAGATTAGAGTTTGGGATGAAAGATTTGTTATTGACAAAGGATTGTAAACTTATTTAAATAAGTTTTTATTTATATTTTAATTAAATAAAATAAATCATATAATAATATTTTACCTATTAAATCAATTCATTTTTTTTTTTTGAAAATAATGAAAAATTATTTGAATTACCACAAAAGAAACCCATTTATAACAGAATTATAGACTTGGAACTGAAAATCTATATAATTATGGAACGGAAACCGATACTGAACCGAACTGATGTAAATTTTTTCACATCATAAAATTGCAATATTTCATATTTGCAATATTTCATTCCATTCCGGTATGATCTAGTACTTAAAAGATTGTAGATTAGACAACATAGGTTGTAAAAAATTTTTATAAACTTAGAGAATTTTTGTCTATATTAGCACTATTTTGGTTAACAAAAATATACCATTCAACTTCTACTAACAGCATAAAATACTGTCAGAATAATTCAAAGGCATTTCAATTCTTTGCCATGTTATAGTACTTGAAAAGATTAAAATACATAAACCATCCAAAATTATTGATTGGTTGGTTCCAATATTAATATTAATTTAGTCTGTTGTTTTGTAGACAGTTCCTTTAAGTCCGAATCATGGGAAGTCTTAAAAACTTTTCGAAGTCCTCAACACTCGCTAGAATTCAGAAATTATTCAAAAGCGATTTATCCAGAGTGGCTGTTTCAGACCTCTACATTTAAACAGCAGGGTAGATCTAATTTAACAGTTTCGATTTCGTGTTGATGGTTATAGTATTGTAAGATACTCTATTTTGACTAGCTGTACTGTAATAGACAGAATATAACAACTCTTTTTTTTCTTCTTCTTTTCCTATATATCGTTGATAATGCATATTTAAAATTTTATTCGGGTTATAGTTATAAACTAATAGTGTCAGTAGCCAAACTCTTTTATCTACGGCCCGATATTTGAAGGTTTTGATTTTATTATAAAATTACTAATATGGAATTATGCTAATTATACTAATTCCATATTAGTATGGAAGATATTTTTCTTGCTAGATCTTCAGTTTTTTGTTTCCCAGGTTCTTATTTTGCCAGTTCATTTCGTTTTATGTTTTCTCCACTATTTTGATATTCAAGGACTTTGATAAGAAACACAGCATCTTTTGGTCAAAGTGATTAGTTGCCGACTCCTTTGTTTCACTAGGTCGGAGGTTTTAGTGGCGTAGCTTAGAAATAATTGAGCTTAGCTTACTAATAAAATTAAATAAATAATGATGTTTTTTCTCTTTTATTTATTTATTTTAAAAATGCGTTAAGGGAAAAATACATTTTTTGCATCATCTTAGAACTAACTTAAAAACTAACAAAAAAAAAGATAAGCAATATTTACACAATAAATAACAATTTCAAATTATTAAATAATAAATTGAAAAATAAAAATTATAAAACAAAAAAATTAAATTAAAAGTAAAAATTGTTTCAATAAGTAAAATAACATTAAATTCATATTGGATTTATAATATTTGGGTCAATCAAGCTACATTATTGAAAATACAAGAGCAAGATAACAACAATAAATAATAATATATTTTTGTATAATTAGTTAATATATGATTTTAATTTTAAATAAAAAATAATTACAAATGTTATGAAAAATATTTAAATTTATATCTTAAATTCTCAATGTTCTAATAACTTTAAGTTAAAGATTAAAATATTTATAAACAAATCCTGATTTATCTGTGAGAATCACAAAGTCTAAAGCATGCAGATTCCGTTTAATTTACATGTTTTGCTGTGATTTTCTAATTTTGTAATTAAATTACGCAAAATAGTCCATGAAACACGCTAAACGATAAATATTTTAACAAAATATTCCAGAGCAAAGACAAAGTTTTACACAATCCTGCGAGAGACGCAGCGAATGCATATTCACTGCATACCCTGTTTCGTACTGAGGACTCAGCACTATTTTGATGCGCTTGGAACGTTCCTTGAACGCTTCTCCGTTCATACCATCCTTGCTGATGTTTTTACTGCATTGATGAAGAGATGCACTTGATTTTTCCATCATTTGCTCGTTTGTATTTACTCCAATTGCTTGGAACAACATTGGCCAAAGTAGGTTGCTGGCACACTGACACACGTGCTGCTTACTTAAGGTATCCATGTTTCACTTAAAATTTTGTGCTCCATTTGCACTACTTGCAACAGTTGCATGGAGCAAGCCACTACACAGATGCTGCATGCGACTGAACTTGTGTAAGCACTGCAGCTTAACTTTAGCCCTAGTCTGTTTTCAGTTAACACAAGCGATCGTCTTAACATTCTTCACAGCTTTGGTGCATTTAATTTAATTATTTTACAGCCATGCACTTGCTATGTTTGTTTAGTGGCAACTATGTATCTGCGCTGTACAAAATCAAATTACATACTTACATCTTCAGGTTGGTGCGTGTCTTCGCCTGTGAGCGAATGCAGAAAATTATCATTATTTGCAGATAATTGAACAAACATAAATGCAGTGCTAAGGAGACAATTTTCGCCTCAGTCTCGACTTCAGTCTCCATAAAGCATGTCAAATGTTCGCTTAAGGGCACTTTTACTTTTAAGCACAGACAGATATGCGATTTAATTAAATTCAAAATTTTTACTCAAAGCTCTTTTATCCGCGCAGAGGTGTACGAGTATCTACAGCACATAAATTTGTACTGCAGTATTTATTTTTATTCATAATTTCAAGTACGAATGTGTAAATGAATTTTTTGCACATTTTATGGGCACATTCAGTTAAAGTGCACTTAAGTAAGTGCGTTGCCAGCGGCAGTAATTGATATTCAGTCAATTATAGATACATTAATGCCATAAAATAAATATACGTTTAGGTACATTTATAATTTTGACTTTAAATAAATATGAAGTACAAGTATCTTTCAAAAAACTATTCGTACCTTTCTGTGAATTTGAAAGTTGAAAACAAATATCTAAAAATATGGAAGTTGTTAATAATATTAAAAAATATTATTTTTTATGAATATAATATGTATTTATATTAAATTTATACCGAATATAAAATTTGATATTTTAAGGAACAAAAATAAGCTTTAGAATACAAATTGCTGTCAATTAAATATATGCCTATTTTCTTAATATAAAGATGTCATTGTGCTTTAGTAAGTTGTACAGTACTTGAAGATATATACGACATTATTTAAGAATCTGGTTTTATTTATTTAAAACGCGAGCTAAATTTATAAAAAAATAGTGAAATAAAACTTGGAAGAACTTTTTGAATTTTTATTATTTCACATTTTTATTTAAAATCATGCTTTTCTCTACTGTATACCTTCTGCTTAAAAAGTATCGGATTTTGTAAATAAAACACACAAATTTTAATTTTATTCCAAATGTATTTTATCTCCTTCAAAATATGCACCTTCTGAAGCGATACACATATGCCAACGCTTAACCCAATCCTCCATACACTTTTCGTAGGCCCGTGCAGGTATGGCTTTTAGTTCCTTCAACGAATTCTCTTTTACCGATTCAATGGACTCAAAACGCTTACCACGAAGAGGCAATTTGAGTTTCGGGAACAGGAAAAAGTCGCACGGATCGAGATCTGGATTTTTGGCGGCACACATATTTATATAATATGTCGAATATTCAAAAATATTGTGCGCTTAATGGATGATATGTGGTGAATATTAGACCCTTTAGGCACCTCTCGTTTTTTTACTGCTTTTCGCTAACTTTTTACAATTATTTTATATAATAATATTTAATTTCAAAGATACATATCTTAACAATATTTGGTTTTACTTAAGTAATGAGACTTTAAAGAGAATATTAATGTAATATTATATACTCGTATATATGCAGTATGTATCTTAGAACACGTTTGTAGAACAACTGGTAAGAATGATAATAAGAATAATATATTATTTTAAAAATAATTCAATACACTCTAGCACCATTTTGTATTGTCTACTAGAAACAATAGAAATTAATTAAATTGGATTAACCACTCGGGGATTTTCAAAGCCATAAATCATTCTGTTAAGTTCGTTTAACTCTTTAAACTGACTTAAAACTCAAGTAAATGCTGCAAAAATTTCTGTTCCTTGCTGAAGTTATTAATTGCAATTCTTGTTAGGATTAAGCACAATGGCTAGCTTAAGGGCAAAAGAGTAAAATAATTTTCTTAAGGATTTTTTTTGTATTGAAAAAACAGCCATCAACATTTAAAGACCAATTTCTGTCGCTTTGCAATCCTGATGCCATGAGTATTCTTGCAGTTTTTTA
>NC_051847.1:88419861-88432996 GCF_002237135.1 Teleopsis dalmanni | reverse complement strand
CAACAATGAAAACAATAAAGTTTTCTAATGCATTTACCAACCAAGAAAGCTTAACCCATTATCTACTCATTGGTATTTTCAAACATTGTTATTAAGTTACTTATTAAGTGTTGATACAGAGATATAGCTATTAATATTTATAAAAATAATTCTTCCGAACTATTTATGCTTATATCTAAGTTCAGATTTGCATTTTGTCGACTTTATGAAATTTTTGAAAAATAATTGCAATAATAGTTTGATCTTCTACTTCCCTAGTAGAGCACAGGGTCACCCGATATATAATAATTATTCGGATATAGCTAATAAGTAATAAAAGTCCGTAATAAAGAACTTGATGGCGGTATTATATATACTCATATATACTAAGCATATAAATAGTTTTGTCAATAATAAAACTTGAATATAAAGCTTATAATTAATTCAAGTCAGCATATTACATTAATATGAATTGTTAATCTCATCTTAAATATTAAATATATTAATCTAACAAGACCTATCTCTTGTTAGAATCTTAAGTAATTGAAGCATTTATGTATTTAAGCCTAGAAACTCTATTAAAAACTCTATATCTAAATATTCTCTTTAATATTTTTATGATTACCTCTATGACATTTAATGCAATGTTCAAGAAGAAAAGTCCATTGTAAATTATTATCTGATTTTATCGATTTGTTTCCACAATAATCAGGCTTTCGGTAACAGGCACGTCTTTGATGACTTCCGAATCATTGATAACTTGCCGGTTTTTGTTAACTTTCAAACCTTTGATAAGCCATAACACACAGGTCTGTGTAATAACGCATAGGGCTTCGCTAATTTGCAGGTCTTTGGTAACTTGAAGGTCTTAGGTACTTTCAAGCTTATTGTATCATGCAAATTTTTAAATTACAAAAAGTAGTGCTGGACTAAATAGGACAGATATAATAAATTACACTAAATAAATTGGAATATGTATTATTTTATTGAATAAACTTGTAATTATCAAATAAATAAATAAATTGGAACTCCTATTAATAGTACAAAAATATTATTAATATATTCATTTACTAATATTTGAAATACGTTCCAAGAAATTCTAAATATTTTGATTTTCGTTCCTTGATGTCTAACTGAGTGTATCTGGGTTCAAAGCCAAATACCTTAAATTTGCAATCTAAAAATCATAGATGATCAATTAAACACAATAAATGTTTCCAAATTAATCGGAAAACTTTACTTAAGCATAAATTAAATATTATAATTAAAAATTTCTTCACTATATAATCCATTCTTATTTAACTACTGTATTTGGCAAATGACTTAGAATAATTATTAATTAAAAACAATAAAAGTCTAATAATAAAAATGAGAAATATAAGTCCTTGGCTGTATTTAATTAATTATAGTTTAATTATTGAATTAGCTGCCTTAAGTCATGTTAAGGCAAATATTGTAATAATATATTATGACTAAGCTAACATAGTAATAAATAAAGATAAATATATGTGAGAATATTCAGAAATAAAAATTTAATAATCAATAAATTTTAATAATTGAATTTATGTGCATAAAACGTCTTTAATTGTGAATGTATTGTGTATAAAAGCTGAATTCCAAACAATTGGAAATAAAATTAACATAAATTTTTTTACAATATAATAAAAATTAAGTTTTATGCTTAAGATATAAATCATAGAAAAATATTAAAAAATTTATTCGAATTGTTATTTTTATTGGTTTCAAATTTAAATAAAAACATGTCTTTATATCGTCTACATTAAGTATTCAATTATTTTTCTATAAATTAGCACACTACAAAAAATAAACAATATAGTATCTATTTTAATTAAAAAAAATTAAAAATGTCATTGGTTTGACTTTAGTAAATTTATAACATCTTTCAGGGACCTCAAGAGTTCTGAAATTATTTACGAAAACTGACAGACTTACCAACACCGCCTTATCGAATCTCAGGCCAATTATTGCTTAGTCTGATGAAATGATAAACAATAATCCATTCGGGGCGTAAAGAAGATACCATTCAGGGTGTTGAAGATACCTTGCATTTAATAGAGAGTAAAAGTGCACTAGTGCACTGGCTCAACTAGGTTCAACATAATATGCGAATGTAATTAAATGGATTTCTATCGATCGACAATCCAACAATTTGGTAAAGAATTTGTGGTTTAAAAGGGCTCTAACTACTCCTTCACATAATGTGTCCTTAATGACAGAATAACAATAATGCGCAAGATAAAAAACTTCGTAAGGAGTCTTTTTATCTTTGCAAAAAAATAAATTTGTCATCTTTAAAATTTTATCACAAAATATATCTCTTCATTTGGATTATTAGTTTAATATATCAAAATCTAATTAAACATTACACCTTACCTTGCTCGCATAAAAGTCGTTCTAGTCATATGGTGTCCCTAACGTATATTAACGAAATCGGGATTGGTACGGCGGTATAAGTTGTTTTTTTTTAATTCGAGAAAAATGATCTTCATAACATCTTTGGTTTTCTGCGAGTTAGTGACAATCTCTGTGTCCACGAGCTGTATAAGTTTGATGACGATATTGAAAAAACTGACCCCGAACTAACATGAAGTGGCTTCGTTGGCTTGATTCTTGCGTGAAAATAGATGAATATTCTATAGCGAAAACGTTGTTTGAAACTGTGGTTGGAAGAAGAACGCGTAAAAGTAGATCGAGTCACGGGTGGACGAGCACTAATCACACATGCATGCTGCACATGCAGCTGAGGTACCAGTAATCAGTTGTTATGGCTATTTAGTTAAGTAAGTAACACATACCTAGTTAGGAGCAAAACGCGTAACCAATCATAGATTACTGCAAATGTTTGATATACATAAACTCCAAGTTAGCATAATCTCTATACTGTTAATAATCGTATGCATAATACGGTTATACGTTTTATGATAATAATACTATATGAAAAAGATTTTTAAGAATTTGGTTAAAATGGTATTATCTTACCTTTGATGAACAAAGTCTAATTTTAACACCATTAGCAATTAAAGGGTTAATGAAGTTAGTTGCTAAAATTGCTAATATATGAAGGACATACATACGTATTTACGCAATTATAATAAAGCAGTGAAGCTTAAAGAACCTTAAGACAAACTCTTGCCTTTTAGCTGCAACCAGGCATAACAACAGAAACATTAGTAATTGCTTTACTGCGGGAATACACATATCCTTGGCTATCAAAGCTGCACCCATAATTTATTTCGTTTACAACTGGGCACGCAATGTGCGAAAATATCCCTTTTAGCACTAAAATATCTTATTTTCTACAACTTTTACACTTTTTGCACTCAAATAAAATGTATTCATATATGTAGTATTCGAGACTTTACCTCGAATGGGAGCGTTGCATGTGTATGCGTGTTTTCGCATTCGGCGTACAGTAGCACGTTTTCCTGACTACTTTATAGTTGATCCCCTGCAAAGCCAACAGGATGGAATATCATACGCTTTGGCAAAGTAGCCCCGAACTATAAAATAACTCATTCCTAATAGACGGCAAGAAATGCAGTGATAATCCAATATGATTGGAGTTGCTTAAGTAGTTTACAAGCACTTTTTTCCTTTACACTATTTTTTCCTTTTCTCTTCGACGTTCTGCTAGATGTATCTCAACTTAAACTTAATTTACGGCACAAATTTTAACATAAATACTTGAAACACTTAAAAAGTGTAATGCATGCTCAAATAAAATTAATTTAATGACTCACACCACATTGAAAACTTTTCGAAATATCTTGTAAATTATTAACAAATAAAATTAAAAAGAAACAAAAACTTATAATAAAATTTATTGATGCTTAAATCAAACAAAAAGTGCTACAGAAACACACAAAAAAAAGAAACAAAAACAAGACACATTTAAGTAGACACTTCAAGCGTATCCATGATTTCTTGGTAACTAATTAACCCACAAGATGATTGTGATCACCGTTGGGCAGGTAGAATCGTTGCATACAAAAATCCATTAAAGAGTTTTTAGTTTAATTGCTGCCAGTCAACAGCAGCAGCAACAACAACAGCAGTTGATACTGCAGCTGAGGAATAAAGCCGAAAATTCATTGAAGTGTGCTTATCTCGTGAGTCTATTAGAGCAGACAACGATTGATGATCATCGCCGCTTTATGGCACCAGCTGAGCTACTTTAGTTACGCCACCAAAACATTTACATGCTAATATTAATGAACACGCCAGCTAAGCTATATGCAGCTACTAGCTACAATACCTAATAAGCGGTTTATTCACTTTTTATACTTGCATCTGAAAATATGTATATACATCCACATGAGGGTTTGTGAAGTAAATTATTTAGTATTCATATATACACACACAAATCGAGCTCATCACTGTGTTATAAATCCCTTTTAATGTTTTTATGTATTTCATCTGAAATTTAGTTTGTATAACATCAGTAGCAGCGGAAAGATTTATGGCACAATGAATGAAATGGAAACTGCCTCGCAAATTGCTGTTATGATGAGCCTCGTCATGACTCACTTTAGCTTGATTTGCGGTATGCGTTTAGGTGGAAAAGTGAAGTGGATACTATCATTTGAATTGTGTGTAAAAGTCTTATTCATAGACATTAAATTATTTTGTTAAAAAATCAAGTATTAGTACTAGTCATGGATGAAAATCTCAAAAGGATATATAAATATACCAAAAAGAAAACATAGATAGACGGTATTGGACCCACCTCATCAAATTAATTAATAATATCCACCATTACAGATCTACCAATAATATAGCATCTTGGATATTATTCTTGGCAAATATTTTTCACAATGACATTCTTTTGGATATATATCCTTATAAAGTAATAATGAAGTCTACAATACAAAATATCCTTGACGAATTAAAAAGACCTTATCGCAGTTAATATTCGTAGCATTGTTTCATCTGTCCATTATAAAAATGACAACATCTATAAACTAACAGATTATCCGGAAATATCATTTATGTAAGATATATGTATTCATATTGAAAAATTTTAACCACAAACTAGTAGTAGTGGATCAACTATTTCATAAAAAGAATTAAACCAGATTTCGTTATGAGTTCGACTCTACGTTTGAAAGTTAAACTAGAACCACGTCACTTAAAATGCTGGAAGAGGAACTATTGCTTTAGAAAAAGGTATCGGGCGACAAAAATTGCATTCAAAGTATCAACTAGGATATTTAAAGAATAAAACAAACTTTTACAGAATTTAGCGGATTGAAATTTAAAGTAAATATTGAACAATTTCTATACAAAAACTGGAGTACGTTAGTTATGCATAATATCACCTGTGCTATTTTCGTTAAAACTGAAAGATCTACACACTGAATTCATATATAGACTGTTTGTAGAAGATACAATGTAAACATATTTTTTCATATATGAAATCTACAGATATATGAAACCATTACTTCTGATGCCATTTTTGCTGTCAATCCGGAAATATATGCTGTAGAGACTAAAAGCTAAGACGGTTGTTAGAATGATCATACTCTGGCTAAAAGTAAGATGTATTGATCTACATATACTGAAAATTAAAATCCTCGAAAGAAAGAAGTTTGAAATAAATATAATTTCTTCATACAACAAAGTTTAAGAGCTATTGGTCTAAACCAAACTCTTTGAACGAAGGAGGTTTGAAATAAGCAAAAATGTTTTATCCGATAAAGGAAAAAGTATATTGTGGTAAATAGTGAAAAACAAAATCTTCGAACGAAAGAGATTTGAAATAAATAAAAATCATACATTCGAAAAGCTTATAAATTTATTAGTTATAAACCGCATTCGACTCTCAACATAATTCGTGATATTTTTAGGATATCATTGTGCTTAGTTCAGTTTAGTTTTCAACTTTAAGCATTTAAAATGCTATAATATCAGATAAATCGCTTTTAATTGCGATAACTATTAAAAACCATAATTTAAAAATATATTGTGCTGACTAATTACAATGAGTAAGTAATAATTAAATATTTCCTTTTTATTTAATATATATATGTATATAAAATTATTTATTGAATAATATTTTAAATATATCGAATTCTTTATACAAAATAACTACGCTTTACAATTTATCCATAATCAGTCAATCAATTAAACTTCAATCCATTACATCTCATTTATTATTGATAATTTCGATCCTGAAAACCTCAAAACTTCACCTTTGTTATTTCAAATTGATGTGTTAAACAATATTTACACAAAAGTTTGGATTTCCTCTGACTTATTTGTGATAAGCCAAATTAAAACTTTTCTTAATAACTTTTTGGTTGAGTAATGCAGTTGATTTTCCGTAACTCTTACCTATCAAATAACTTTATTTCCACTCAGATAAATGCTTCGTACATAACATATCAGGAAATAAATAAATAACATAATTCGCCAGCACAGACTGAACCGGAAAACAACTCTATTTTTTCACTTTGGCTTGACTGAATGTTTGGTGGCTGTGTGCTCCGATGAATATTGTTTCCTCCGCTCAAGTACGCAGTGTGTCTGCGGTGGAGCAAACTATAACGCTTTAGGATTTTATATTTTTCCTTTCGTTACTAGTGCAAAGACAGGAACCGAATATGCTCCGTTTATGTTTGATCTTATCCTTCTATTACCGCAAGGATAACAAAAACTGCACAATTGAAAGTAACATGCTGAGCAGACTAACATATAACAGTTTACTTAAACAAATATTTTGAATAAAAAAATTTACAAACGTTTTTTATAAATATTTCTTATTATATTAAATTTTAATATTTATTTTAAAAATCAAGATTAAAAATGATTGTACATGCATACATATTGACTAATTTACACTTATCTTACAAATTTTATTTATTAAATACTAATCTTGAATTTAGTCTACACAATTTTCGTATACAAAAGATGTTCGTAACAAAACGACCACCAACTACTTATAAAAATCAGCTCCTACTCCATTTCATCACCATTCGGAAGTCAATTTCGTTGCATTCCATTTGATACCCATCAAAGCAAATCGCTGATATCCACCTACGCCAAAATTTATTGCTGCCCTGAAAGTTACGAGCCAAGTTGACAGTCCATGTGCAGCAGAGAAAGATAAACTTAAGTGAAATGTGCTTAAGGTGCTTACACAAGGAATTGTTTACCTTATCCGATTTACTTTATAAGCCGTGAGAAAAGAAAAAACAAGACCCAATTCTGAGAAAAGAAATAAACTGTAAAGGATAAGAGCCTTGACGATATCCGTAAAAGAAGTTTCAAGAAAATAAAATAAAATTTTGTAAAAGTAAAGTAAAATGTATTGTAACATCACTGGAAAAACACACACTGGTTGTTTTCAGCTATAAAACTATCACTTGTGAATACTTCTGCTTATACTAATATCGTGCAAATTTATTTTCACTCCTACTATATCTATAAGTAACATTTATAGTGTTAAGAATAAATTCTTCACAAAATAAAAAAGTTAGCTACCTAACTTACAGTCCTTACAGTGCATACTAAAACAAAAATTCAATTTCACTAAACAGCGTAGACGCTATACTTTACTGAAGGATTGATATCTTTTAGAAAAGAATAAAATGACAGTTTCATTGTTTAGTGATGGAATGCAAATTATTAACTGCTAAAAGAATATATCACGAGCTTAACTAAAACTGCAAGAGATCTGGAATATATTGGATTTAAAAATATGTTTATTCTATCGAATAAGAAGAAATTATACAAAGGCATCACAAACTTATAGCTTTCATATATTAGGGAGTACAATAAATTTATGAGAAGTGGGTTTAATATAAAGAGACTGTCATTTCTACACTTGAGAGAACGCATATATACGATTGACCTACAGCTGTGCAGTTTAAAGCTTCGTCTTTTGAATGTGGTACTTCAAGCACTTATAAACTATGTAATTAGTTTGGGCTTAATCGGATATATGAGCTATTGTTTTTACTTCTTGCATAAAATTATAATAATAAAGAACTTCCTAAACACGATTTTGAAGTTTGAATAGTACAACAATAAAGTCAGATATATTATAATTTTTATCAGGTGTATAAATTTTTAAGTGACTTAGACGCTATTGAGAAGAATATGCTGTAAATGAGATATATCTTAAATGATAGAAACAGAAATTTTTGTTGAAACTGTCAGTTATCTATTTCGACTGCACTGTAACAACAGTTAATTACAAGTTCTTCTCCTATTATCCCTATTCCCTTATTAAATACGAATAGAGGAATGACGTTTCATTATATTTTTAGTCTGGAAAACACGCCGGTTCATGCTGCTAATTAAGTACAACAAATTGGACTTGTAGAAACACTCAAATCCGACTAAAGGGCACAATAGATTTTTTCGGTTGCAGTGTACTTTCCCCTTTATTAAAAATAAAAATAAGTACAATATAACTGTGTTAGACCATTCACGTTTTTTGTCCAAACTATGACCTTTTATATATTTGCGAAGGTCACATCTGCATAAAAGGCAACAGGATTTTAATCCATTGAAGCTACTAAGGAAGTGGTGTAAGTTATAAAAGACTTCACTAGAAGACTTCATGCATCGTTTTGAATATTGGAAAGTGAGAATATTGGACTACAGGAATAGATAAAGGGTATTAGTGACTAAATAAGTTTAATTTCGATATAAATTATTTTAGAGCAATAAACGAATATGAATATGAAATGAATGACATATGCGACTTTACCGATGGTTCCTTTGTTATGTGTCCACGCCTTGTATGATACGCAATGCATTATGAAATATTGGAAAACGTCCACTAAATTACCAACTAAATTTTATTTTTAATTTTTTTGGAATAGTTTCTTTCCATAAGCTAAATTTCTGCATAGAAATTAAACGAAAATATATTTACATCAAATCGAAAATGGGGTCCACATTCACTCTCTTGTAATAATATACTTTTTTCAGTTGATTAAATTATAACTTGAAGGTTCTGACAAACAGAAGAAAGCTACTGACGATCAGTTGGAAATAAATTTGTAATCAATCAAAATAACTTATTACATTTCAGTTACTTAACTTTTTTAACTTAAATGGCTTCTGATAAATATTATTTATTTAAGTGCAAAAATAACAAAATGGGAATAATAACGAAGACAGATGATAAATTATTTCCATTAAGGTATCATACACAGTATTAAAAATATTGGAAATATAGGTATTAAAAATTATTTAGAATAGTTTGAAATATTTTATTCTCACATTTATTGTGTAGTAAATATAAATTATGCATATTATGCGGTACATATATAAGCATGTATTTTTATATAGATATATATAATCATATTTACGGTAACTTAACTTTAAGTTATAAATGTGATCAAGAACTCCCATTGAAACTTGCAGTAAAAATGAAGCATTTATAAAGTATCTAAGCAATGGGCAATTAAACAGTTTATAAAAGTATCTGCTCTAAGCATTAGGTTTCTTAAATTCACTAGCGGAGATAATTTAAAGAGATAATAAAGTTTTCAGTATAGTAAAGTAAGCGATGACGTAAATACGTATATTATAGAAAAATAACTGTTGCAAAATGGTTAATGCCATGGTTGAGTATCTACAAGTACTGTTGAGGTGTACTATAGAAAATATCTGTAGCCTCTGAGTTTAAATTTTTACAAATGTTTTTAAAATCTCTCAGAACGTATAATATCAAAACTGTTACTTCTATATTAAAAACTTGCAAAAAAAATTAAATATTACTTTTTTATTTAATATTATTTGTTTTATATATAATATTTATTTAATATTACTTCATTAAAGTAGTGAGTTTTTAACGAAAATAAATATTTAATAGGTATTGTCGTTGTAAACATAAATTCAGAGTGTTGTTTTGAATTATTGTCAATATTTTCTAAAAAAAATATGTTAAAGAAAAGGGTGCTAAAAAAAGTCTAGAGATAGTAGTGGTTCAAAATCATCTTTTGAAAAATTATTCATAAAATTGTAAGAAACTTTATTTATCTTAATATTTTGTAAGCTTTTTTTAAGCGTATTCATATGTTCAGATGTTTATCTATATTTATAGTTTTGTTCAATAGCAATCACTTTAAAGAAAATTAAAAATGCTTACCAATACTGAGTATATATTACTAACATATATTTGCATTTAAATTCTCTTTACCTGAAAAAGAAATAAAAATAATTAGTTATATAAATATATATGAACAAATCTACAATTACTGTACGAACTTATGTTTTTTTTGAATAATTTAATTATAAATAATATTTTAATTATTAAAAATATTTTGTTATGCAGAACTATCATTTGGTGACAATATTTATTATATACATAATGCACATCATAATATACATAGTTTAGATATAGATAGATAGATATAAATACCTATACGTCTAAACATCGAAATTATATATCAAGTCAGAATTTGGAATTAACTTAGTACCTCACACATTTACCTCACTGTCATGGGCAACTGTATGAAAGATGAACTGAAATCGCATACTAATCCAAAGATATAAACTATATGATCAAAAAACAAACTTAATGAGAAAATTTATAAATCTTTTCACTTTATACTAAATCTTTCTTACCATCTCCACCAGAATACCAATTGACTTAGCTGGGATCGAATTGCCTATATTACATGCGTTGTAACTGAGGATTACTTAATACCCAGGTAAGCATAGTAACTACTTAAAACATTCACCAATATACGCTATCTATTTCTAGAAAACAACAGAAAAACTATCAAGCAACTACTTCTTAACAGATATCAGCCTCTGTAAGGAGACCACAAAGAACTGTGAAAAATTGTTTTCGATAGCATCATAATACTCTAAAAGAAAACGAATTATTTAAAGTTATAAGAGATACTTTTGAATAAGGATTATATGAACTTCTAGATAGGATTAGATTGAGAGGGCATATGTATAAATATATTCCCTTGGAGTCAATTGCCAGAAGTAGGCGAGCTACTGTAAACATTGTTTCCATTATAATCAGTGTGCCTTCCTGTTCAGTTATTTAGTATTCTATATGAAATTTTATATATTACATTATATACTATACCTATTACATTAAAGAAGATCCGATTAATAGATTATTCTTTTCAGGTTTTTTATGCAACGATTTCCTAGTCCAGTGTTATTCAACATAGCAATTACTGCTATATTACTCCAGAAATATAATACAATATGTTATAGTAGAACCGTTTAAATATTTAATTTATTCTGCAAATATCGGTACCAATATATTCCAGAAAACTAGCATTGTTGAAGATGACAATACAATATTTTACAGAAATGTACTGCTGTCTACTGATTGACGGCTGCGTAACTCTATCGTAGGCAATAAAATTATTTCTACTGTAATATTGGGTAGAGGCTTAGAGATTGATTGATTTATGCCACCTTCTTCTTATTGTTGTAACTTCTGTCTAGAGATATAGCAAAGAGCATTGTGCCATAAGGCACATTATATCTTATCTCCGTATATATAAACCAAAATACATAATTTTAAACTAATTTTGTATATTTTTATATATATAAATTCTGATATAATATCCATAATAAGTAAACCCTTTGAGGATAATGGTTTTTTTATAATAATAGCAAACTCTTATCCTTAATAGTTGCTTATAAACAACATTCAACTTTACGGGGCTTGTTCGAGAAGTCCCGATTTCATACGGTATATTGCCCTCGATGAAGTAATTATGTCTCAGTAAAGTGTTAAATATTTAAAATTTGATACTTATTCATTTTAACATTTGTATTTTTAGTATTATTTATTTTTATACAAATGAGTAAATATATTAAAACAAATTGTAAATAAATGCGTACACTTACAGTATAATTCTTTTTCTTTCATCAACTTCAAGTCAGAGTCTAAAACGGACATTTGAGTGATTGTAAGTGAAATGGAATAAAATATCTAATAAATAATGCTGACCTAATTTTTTAGAAAAACGACATGCTCAGTGCAATTTGAACTGAATAATGCGATAGTTGAGAACTGTTTGTGTGGACAAGTGGTTCATGCGTCAGAGCATATCAATCTGTGCACTTCAAAGTTCGCGGCACAACTTGTGTGGTTTTACATATTTAGAATTTTACAATTTTACAATTGGTTACCCAATGCCAATATCGTAACAAGCTGCGCTTTCAATAAAATGTCGGAGTAAATTAATCGGACGCTGACCGCAGCCGACAATATCAAAGCGCCCATAAAGAAAGTGCAAGTTTTATTTTGACGCAATTAAAACTTAAAACCTAAATAAAAAGCTTAAGTAAGTTAATTTGATTAAACCGCAGAACGAATTAAAATATACTTGAATAAGTGTCAGAAAATAAATAATTTCAAAAATATTCATTAATCAGACAAGACTATTTCAAATCGTTGAAATACTTATCGCGTACATGTTATCTTTGAACAGAACTCGTACTGTCATATAGCATGGAGTCAATTAAGTTAACAAATTTAATATTTAGAAATTTTAAAATATTTATTACCTCCAAAAAAATCTTTGTGTCAACATTAATTATGCTCATTCAGTGCTCAGACACGACCCCTCCGCAAGGACATGTAAACAAGCAAAATGTTCAATTTTTTCATAATATTTCATTTTATTTTTAAAATTTTTAAACAGCCAAAATGGCAGTCAAGAGCATAAGAGTAAAAAGTTAAATTTCTGAAATTTCAATGTTTTTCTCGTAGTTGAAAAAATAATTAATGACTTCTCCACTAATTTCGCTATTGCTTGGATAGCAGCTTCAATTTGAGCTTCGTTGATGTTGTCGGGATACGGAACATTTCCAGCAACTTCACCAGACAAAACAAGAACAAAAACTATAGCAAAAAACATAGACAAAACCAAAAACTGAACACCACGAACATGAAAAACAGATTTACACCAGCCAAGGGTAGTAAAACACATTGCTTCCCTCCCCTTTTAACCGAGTCTTCATATTATTTCATTTCATTCAGCTCAATTCGCCTTTCAATGTAGAAAGGCGAAAGGACTTTTGCATCCTGTAAATGCTTTGGCCAAGTTCAATCCGTTTTGTATGTCCTTACTCTCAGCTTAGCCGGCAACGCTAGCTTTTCTCGGTAGCTTTGTGCTTTTGTCTTATTTGTACTGCC